>NC_090767.1:53053396-53103594 GCF_036898095.1 Palaemon carinicauda | reverse complement strand
TGCCTCATTTATACCCTATTTGTATTCGTTGGTTTTGCACCTGATTACTATTACTATATTTGTAAATTTTTGGGCTCAAGCCATGGCGTCCTGATGGAAGGATCCTTTTTGGTAGCTTCCTTGGGTAATCACTACTAGGATTTTCCCAGAGAATTAAACCACAGGTTATCACAGAATTCTAACTTCTGGAGCGAGTATCCTAAGGGTTTCCCCTTAAGACATCGTGTATCAACAGGGGACACGCATGTATAAACGTGCCACATAGCTATCTGCACCCCATATAGAGTTAACGCTTCAATATGGCGGACAGGGAGTGGCTGGGAGCTGAGCCGCAGCCAATCTAGACGTGGCGATATCGGTACTCGCGATGTAAACAGACGGACGCCATTGCTTTTGATGACGTCACGTCCGTCCTCATTCCTTTGCTAGTAGCTCGCTCGCTTGGACGTATTTTTCCCTTTGTGCGACTTTATCTACTTGCATCCTCGCTATGTCTCAACCTTCAGCTTCACCTTCTTCTGGAAAGTTGAGTACAAAGGTTTAGGTATTGTTTAAATAAGCTCTGGCCTTAAAGTAAATCTTACTTTTCGAGATATTTGCATAATTGTGGCAGAGCTTTGCCAGACCGGTCAGCGCCATTTTATGACGCTGCTGTTGCTTGCATGCCTTATTTAGTTAGCCGCAACAGCCTTACCGGTATATAAATTACTAATCAGCACTATTAGTTATTTAGTCTTCATAGCTAGGAACTTTATATCGTGTTTTTGACGCATTAGTTAGGGTCTTCGCTGACCCCATACCAGTAGGCTTTGATTAGCCCCTAGGCCAGTGAGCCTATACCAGTGTTAATGCATGATATTTCAGTGATCCTAGTGTTAGTTATGAAGATTTTGGCATTATTTTACAATACCATTGACAGTGATGCAAGTGTTTTTCGCATTCAGGGACCATATAGGGGGTAGGTTATCTTGAGTGCCTTGCTAACCTAACCTTATGATAGGACCCCTATATGCTCTCTTCATCCCTAGCCCTAGGGCTTCCCTCTGGTAATCTTGTATCCTATTACATGTGATAGGACAAGACTCCTCAGAGTACTGTATCGCCTCCCCACCTAAGGGAATGACCCCTCCCTTAGTGTTGCGGACCTTAAAGGTAGGATCACCTCCTTTAAGCTGAATCGGTCCTTGACCTTTTCCTTGCGATACGTCTTCTCCCTTCCTTGATTAGGGTCTAACAACCCTAATCCAGGTTAGGTTGGGAGGGCTGGTTTATGTACCTTGCTGAAATATACGCGTGCACCGTTTTTCAGTTGGTCCACCTACTATAGGTTAGGGTGAGCATCTCCCTTCCTAGGTGGCCGCTCTGGTGCATAACCCATCCTTTCTTATAAGAAGACCCTTTCCCCCCCCCAACCTATCTCTTGCCTAGCCTAACCTACCAGTAGGTTAGGCTTCATATGTCCCCTGTCCTACACTCCACCCTAGGCTGGAGTGCTGGACCCCGTGGTGCTCCCAGTGTTGTCCGCTCTGATACATAGACCCTCCATAGTGCTATGGAGTCAGTTATCATTTGGTCGACATGAAGAGTCTCCACCCCTTCTTTGGGTACACCCTGTCCTCTCTTGGACTGCCTTAGCCCCCGGCCATTGCGGCCCCTGCTTAGGATGATAGATTCACCTCTATCATGGTGGTACCTTTTCCAGAGGTGTCTTGACTAGGCTAGTACAGCCTTGCCATCCCACCTCCATCTTTGGTGCTTGTCCCTTGCCGCCTCTACCCCGGCATTACCGCCGCTACGGGTGACTTCCTTATCCTTGCCGCCTTCCCCCGAGTGCCGGGGATCGCCGCCGGCCGCCGGCTTACCGCCGTGGTCTCTCCATTCCCTCATAGCCTCGGCACACTGCCGACCCCTCCCGGAGTGCCGGCACTAGCAGCCGGCCCCCGGCCCCGGCTATGCTCCTTTATCCTTACCCCTGTCACCCTCCGACTGCCTCCGGCTGCCGGAACCGCCGCTCCTTGCCGGCGGCCGCCGCTACCGGCTGCCGCCACCCTGGCTTCTTTTGACCATAGAATGATCATTCTTGAATGCCAGAAACTCTGCTCGAGCGGCTTCCGGCGTGCCGGGGGTATGCCGGACCCGTCCGGAGGCGGCAAGATGCCTTGCACCCCTTCTCTCAGCTATCTTTACTAGCGATAGCTCCTAAAAACCGCACCTAGACGGCTTGTTAACGCAGACAAACTGGTACGGAATCGTACATTTTGTTCAGTTTTCACTCTGTCTTCTTGCGTGTTTCATCTTTCCAGCACGCTACGTGTAATTGGCACGTCTGGTTGCCGGAACCTTACTAGGATCTCATGATCCCCAGACTTTCTTGATAAGATTTCAAGCCTAGTCTATAATATGGTAATTCTAAATGGAATTCCCATTATCAAGACACCTTCCATGGAGGCCTACGGCCACCTGGGACTGTCTGATGCTACGGCAACCAGCCGGGCGGGTTACACGAGGCATGCGTCTGTCTCCTTTCACCCACCCTTCTGTGCATCACAATTAACTTATGTTAATATTAACTTGTTAATAATTAACTTTATATACGAGCCATATTATGACTCTACAATACTCATCGTCTCTTTCCTTTACAGGAGGAGTACGTCAAGTGTGACCACGACTTCTGCGCGGTCCGTCGGCCACACTTCTATGGACACACGGCGTGTAGGACACACGCCTCTTGTGCTCACAAGAGAGGGGATCTCAAGTACTGGGGCCCCACCACCTGTTCGGTCTGCCAAGAATGCCTACAGAAAGCATTCTATGATCCTCCCTCAGCGGAGATTCGGGACACTGCTCGGGACAACCTACGCAAGTGGGTACGTGGCTTTCAAAAGAACGCCACTGGACCATACCTAGCCACAGAAGAAATGAGGTCTTTGCTGTTCCCAAAGGTCTCACCAGACTCAGTGGTCCCAGTCGAACAGATCCCCGTCGTCCAGATCACAGTGGAACCTGATACTGTCATGGCTCAGTCCATGAATGATTGTCACCTGGATTCAGAACATGATGAACACATGTCAGAGATCTCGGAGGACACCGAGAAAACCCTTATGGCCCAGGGTGAAGGGGAGGATGATGAAGAAGAGGACCGGGTAGTATATACCGAGTCCGATAAGGAGGATGCCCCTCCCTCCATCCCCCCTCCTACTCCTACACCGACGGAAGTGTCTCTCCCGTCTACGTCCTCCACCACGACTCCTCTACCTACGGCACAGGATATGATTCGGCTCATTGAATCCGTGATGGAGCAGAAGCTCCAAGAAACTCACAAGATCATTCGGTCGATGGGAGGTTCCGAGGAATCTCGCAAAATCTCCATCAAGGACCTCCCCGCATGCTCGAGCGACAATCCGTGGCGGTTCGCCGAGCATATGGTCATCGCTGATGACAAGATCTTCGTCAGCGATAAGATCGGTTCCATACCCCTGGAAGAAGTGGAGTTCTTCCCCCGCTTTGAGGCGTATCCGGAACCAAGCTAAACGAACACCTCCTTCGTAGGGAACAGGAAACGAAGGAGAGGCTGGCAGCATCTCTCACTCTCCAGGTCCTGATGGACGTAATGGCTGGTGACACCAGAGTCCCTGACCATTACATGGTCCTTGCCAAATCTCATATGGCAACCTTAGTCAAGGATCTGTACCATTTCATGCGAGCTCGTAGAGCCTGCAGAGAATTCGTGTTCTCCAGTGCCACTGTCAGACACGAACCCCGGAAACTAATTGCCTCCAACATCTGGGGCAAGTACCTCTTCCCGTCTGATCTAGTGAAAGAGATCACAGACAAGGCCGCATCTGAGAACAGGAACCTTCTCAACAAATGGGACATGTCTAGGAAGAGAAAGCCCTCTCAGGATGACGGTCCTCAGCCTAAGAGGAAGCAGTCGAAGCATAGACCCCAGCAACGTCAGCACAGACGTCAGTTTCCGGCACCCGCTACTCCCCAAGTGGCCGCTCAGCCGCCACAGACCTTTCAGTTGGTCCCACAGCCGGTTTTGTCCTCATCACCGGCCTTCAACCCCGCCTTCGAGCAGCACTCCACTACCTTTCGTCCCAAGGGTAGAAGCTCAGGCAGGGGTTCCGGCAGAGATTCCTCTCGCCGGCCCTCCAGAGGCAGAGGAGGACAGGGAGCTAGCGGTCGAGGCAGCAAGTCCTCGGGACCCCAGAAGCAATGAAGTGCTTCCTGTGGGAGGAAGACTCCGCCACTTCCAGGATCGCTGGACCTTCGACTCCTGGGCACACAGCATCATCAAGAAAGGTCTGGGCTGGAGCTGGGCGCAACCACCCCCAACCTTCCGGCAATTCTTCCAACGTTCAACCCCCCTCCTGGAAGAATATGTGCTAGACCTCTTGAACAAGAAGGTGATAAGAAGGGTGAAGTCCACAAGGTTCCAAGGGAGACTGTTTTGTGTTCCCAAGAAAGACTCAGACAGACTCAGAGTCATTCTGGACTTATCCCCCCTCAACGTATTCATATCGAACAACAAGTTCAAGATGCTGACTCTTCAACAGATCAGAACCCTCCTGCCTCGAGGGTCTTTCACGGTCTCGATAGACCTGGCGGACGCATACTGGCACATACCAATGAACCATCACGCTTCCTCCTACCTAGGATTCCGACTCCAACGGAAAAGCTATGCCTTCCGGGCCATGCCCTTCGGACTCAACGTGGCCCCTCGGATATTCACAAAGCTAGCGGACGCAGTAGTACAACAGCTCCGCATCCGAAACGTCCAGGTGATGGCCTACCTCGACGACTGGCTAGTGTGGGCGCCCTCGCCCGAGGATTGTATAGAATCCTGCAGAAAAGTTACCCAGTTTCTCGAACACCTGGGATTCCAGATAAACGCGAAAAAGTCTCGTCTATCTCCAGCTCAGAAGTTCCAATGGTTAGGCATCCACTGGAATCTTCAGTCACACCGCCTTTCCATTCCAGCAAAGAAAAGGAAGGAAATAGCAGGGTCTGTCAAGCGACTGTTAGAATCCAAACGGATCTCGAGACGCCAGCAGGAACAAGTTCTAGGCTCTCTACAGTTCGCCTCGATCACAAACCCAGTGCTCCGTGCACAGCTAAAGGATGCAGCGGGAGTCTGGAGACGTTCCGCATCCATCGCTCGAAGAGACCTCAAGAGACGGCTCCCAAGCAGACTTCGACTTCTTCTAAAGCCGTGGTCAGAAGCGAGGGCCCTAAAAAGGTCCCTTCCTCTCCAACACCCACCTCCATCTCTCAACATCCATACGGATGCTTCGTTGGAGGGTTGGGGAGGTCACTCCCACCAAAAACAGGCTCAAGGCACTTGGTCTCCCCTATTCAAGACGTTTCACATCAACATCTTGGAGGCCATGGCGGTTCTTCTGACGCTGAAGAAACTCTCCCCGCCCCCGTCGATACACATTCGCCTGACCCTGGACAGCTCTGTGGTAGTGCGTTGTCTCAATCGCCAGGGCTCAAGATCGCCCAAGATAAATCAGGTGCTCCTGACAATCTTCCGTCTGGCAGAAAGGAAGAAATGGCACCTGTCTGCAGTTCACCTACAAGGATTCCGCAATGTGACAGCGGATGCTCTATCTCGGACAAACCCGATAGAGTCGGAATGGTCTCTAGACGCAAGATCATTCTCCTTCATTTCTCACAGAGTCCCAGAACTCCAGATCGACCTCTTCGCAACGAGCGACAACCATCAACTTCCTCGATATGTAGCCCCGTACGAGGACCCCAAAGCGGAAGCGGTGGACGCCATGACCTTGGATTGGAACAGATGGGCCAAGATTTACCTGTTCCCTCCCACCAATCTTCTGCTGAAAGTCCTCTCCAAATTGAGAACCTTCAAAGGGACAGCAGCTCTAGTGGCTCCCAAGTGGCCCCGCAGCAACTGGTACCCCTTGATCCTGGAGATGCAGCCAACGCTGATCCCCCTCCCGGACCCAGTTCTCTCCCAGCAAATACAGAAGTCGACTGTCTTCGCTTCATCATCGAAAATCAAGGACCTTCATCTCATGATTTTCTCACCCTAGCCGCTAAGAAAAGGTTTGGGATTTCGAAGAAGAGTCTAGACTTCCTCGAGGAATACAAGACCGAATCCACGAGAAGGCAATACGAATCGTCTTGGAGGAAATGGGTCTCCTTCGTCAAGGCAAAGAACCCCTCGAAAATCACCATAAATTTTTGCATGTCCTTCTTCATTCACCTTCATGGACAAGGCTTGGCAGCCAACACGATTTCTACTTGCAAATCGGCCTTGACTAGACCTTTGTCATACGCCTTCCAAATAGATCTGTCTAGCGACATCTTCAACAAACTACCGAAGGCCTGTGCCCGTTTACGACCGGCACCTCCTCCGAGACCAATCACTTGGTCTCTAGACAAAGTTCTCCACTTCGCCTCCAACTTGGACAATGATTCATGCCCTCTCAAGGACCTGACTCAGAAAGTTATATTTCTCTTCGCTCTAGCTTCGGGAGCCCGAGTCAGCGAAATAGTGGCACTATCTAGAGAAGAGGGACATATCGTTTTCAACGATTCAGGAGACCTCTCCCTCTTCCCTGATCCGACGTTTCTCGCAAAGAACGAATTACCTACCAAACGATGGGGCCCGTGGAGGATATGCCCCTTGAAGGAAGATGCCTCTCTATGTCCAGTAGAGAGCCTTAAGGTCTATCTTCATAGAACTTCAAACTTTGGTGGAGGCCAACTCTTCAAAGGAGAAACATCGGGCAGCGACCTGTCACTGAAACAATTGAGAGCAAAAATCACCTACTTCATTCGCAGAGCGGATCCAGACAGTACACCCGCTGGTCATGATCCTGGGAAAGTCGCTTCGTCTCTGAATTTCTTTCAGAGTATGGATTTCGAAAGCCTCAAGAACTATACAGGCTGGAAATCCTCGCGTGTTTTCTTTAAACATTATGCGAAACAAGTGCACGAAGTGAAACATTTTGTGGTAGCCGCAGGTAGTGTTATGAAACCTGCTCTGAACTCTGCTTAGAACAGTGAGTTATTAGGGACTCTAACTCGTCGGGTGCCTATGTTGACCCTCAAGTGATACGTAGTGAAGCAGAAACCACCTTGTGTTTTCTTTAACTGTTCTTACCTCAGGTGAAATGTCATAGTAGATTACCACATGAGTGCTACATGCCACGTGCATGACGTGTGTTACATAAAGACTAACGTTCCGTAGAACGAGTGCCTACTAATACTTTATTCTTCCCTTTCAGACTCAAGAGCACGCCTTTATGACTATGTACATTTTTATCAATGTAAATGTTTTTTACTAATTATTGCATGACATGTATTGATTTACCTGCAATTATATAATAAAATGTCTATTTTATTACTTGTGCGTCTCCCTTGCTCCTTTCTTACTATGAAATATACTAATTGTCATAGTTTTATTACCCTTCATTCTTGGTTAAGGAAAATGCCAGGATTTACTCCGGGCATTTATTTATATAGAGCAAGTAAGTTTCCTTAGCGAATACTTACTAATTATGAAGATGAGTCAACTCCATGCACGAAGTGTACAACCACCACTTCTTCAAGTTTGTTTCGACGCGAATACCAAATCGCTCTGACTTATCTTATGGATCTCATTGTTCCTTCAGCCTATATGAATAGCCTTCCCATGACCACTTTGATCTCAGCATAGCCCGTGGGGACTTCCATGCCAGGGGGGCAGGAAGGCAACTGCCTCACGGTAGCTCTAGTATAGACCACTATGCTCTCGGCTCAATGTTTTAGCACTCACTTATAAAGGGGAAAAAGTCTACCACGATACACTAATTCTCTGGTACTCTTCCATCAGGACGACATGGCTTGAGCCCAAAAAACGGATTTTGAGCGAAGCGAAAAATCTATTTTTGGGTGAGATAGCCATGGCGTCCTGATGGACCCACCCTGTCTGTTATCAGGTCCCGCCCTGCGCCGCTGTATCATGGTGATGAGCGAGCTCCAGACTTTCGGAATGAGGACGGACGTGACGTCATCAAAAGCAATGGCGTCCGTCTGTTTACATCGCGAGTACCGATATCGCCACGTCTAGATTGGCTGCGGCTCAGCTCCCAGCCACTCCCTGTCCGCCATATTGAAGCGTTAACTCTATATGGGGTGCAGATAGCTATGTGGCACGTTTATACATGCGTGTCCCTGTTGATACACGATGTCTTAAGGGGAAACCCTTAGGATACTCGCTCCAGAAGTTAGAATTCTGTGATAACCTGTGGTTTAATTCTCTGGGAAAATCCTAGTAGTGATTACCCAAGGAAGCTACCAAAAAGGATCCTTCCATCAGGACGCCATGGCTATCTCACCCAAAAATAGATTTTTCGCTTCGCTCAAAATCCGTTTTTTGACCTCTGAGTATCTGTATATATCATCACTCACGGCATTATTATACCTTACCTTTTTTGACAATTGTTCTACCAAGTGGATCTATGTTCTTTTTAAGATACTCTTATAGCTGTTTTTGGCACTCATCTCTGATTAAAGCAACTTGTATTTCCCTTATGTTTATGTTTTTTCCTTTATTTTGCAAGTTTGGTGACATTTCTCTTGTATATATTCACTGACCGGCACAGGTTCAAGCCCAGAAAAGGGATTTTGACGTAGGAAAAATCTATTTCTGGGCGAGGGACCTGTGCCGCCCAGTGAACCCTCCCAGCTCCTCTCCCTTGGAGTCCCCAAACTTTGGGTGCTAAGGAGTTGGGTTCTGAGCGGATGCAGAGTTGCTGGTGCCGAGTGAGGTTGAACGGCTCTCCTCTATTGGGGTCTTTGTCGTGGATAAATCTAAATAGTGCGGGACCTCTGGATTATACGCCCAATTCTATACCGACACCAATAGGTGAGCGAGCTAGTTAACCTAGCACTCCATTACATTTTTTCTCTGGTATATTTAGCAGTAAATTACCTAAGAATAAGTGCTAATAGGAGCTTATTCACTGGGCGGCACAGGTCCCTCGCCCAGAAATAGATTTTTCCTACGTCAAAATCCCTTTTTTAAACTGCTCTAACAGCCTTAATTTTCATCATAGAGAGGTCAGATTGGTCTCATTCTTTTGGAAAACGCCTGAAGTTTCTCAAAAAGTTATCAAAAATATGAAAAAAAAAAAATGTAAATAGCAGTTTTTTGCAAGGATGTCCCAGTACGTCCATTGGGGTAAAGGGATGAGTTTTGTGAAACGTACCAGTACGTCCATGGGGGGGGGTAAAAGGGATAACCTATCCAAAAAATTTGAAAAATATATTTGTTCCGTAACCGAAATACAAACCACGCTATTTACATTGGGTTTACCTTTTAGCGTAGCTGAAATGGCGAGCCATTAGAATTTAAAGTGGGTGTATTACCCCCGCGCTAGTTAGCGGGGGGGTGGGGGAGTGGTAGCTAGCTACCCCTCCCCCCCTCACACACCGGTGAACTGCTTTCACTTCCACTTTCACTTTTGGCTCGGACATGGACAGACGTCTGTGTCTTTGTCCTTGCTTGGCAGCCATTGTTTGTTTTGTCTTTACTTAATCACTTACTTTTCTTTTACTCAATATATATGTAAACATTTTTTCGTGTTTATGTATATATTTGAGTATAGAAATCAGTAAGTTTCTTTTTCAGAGATTGTGCTTTTGTGTGTAGTGTACGATATCTCCGTGGAGCCCTCGGCAGTTAGGCCACCATGGTGTAATTTCATGGGTCGCGATCGAGTTTGACTTCGGTCTTTCTCTCTCTCTCTCTCTTTGAGGTCGTTCACCCTTTTATTACATTACTTTTACTACGTCTGAGTAGCTTCCTTCCCGTGTGGGTGGGGTTGCTACGCCGTACGTTTTGTCTCAATTAGTTTATGAATCTAATTGTATTTGTTGATTTTTCAGCTTTGTAGAACGATTCCTTTCGGGGTTTTCGTTCTTTCTTTAGTGTTCATTCATTTTTAAATTACATAATTACATAGTTACATAATTATAATTGTTATAATTCTGTGTTGGTTACAGCTCTCCTTCCATGAGTGTAAGTGGTTGTGAGGGCACGTGCCTGTTGTGTAATTCTTGTGTTCCTTTCCCTCGGGATTCCTCTTCGGAGCCTTCCCGGGGGAATGAATGTCAACTAATGATTTTTGTTTTTATTTTTCACAGTTACCGATCTAGTTTGTTTCTGTAATGTGACAACGGAGTGAGCTGTCTTGTTGAGGCCTGGGGATTCGGCTGTTGCTGCCTCCCCTATAGATCGTCAGGGGCTTGTCTCCTTCTCCTGGAAGTCCTCCCGTGACGATTGATAGCTCTCCAGTTCATTTTAGAACACTCAGGAGGCTCGCCTCCTTGGGTGGGTAGCTTTCCTTCCGAGGGAAGTTTTCCTGTCCAGGCTTGAGTTTTTTCTTCCTTGGGGGGTTCTTCTCTTGCCTTTTTTTTTTCGTGCGACTATGCTCTTGGTGCTGAGCGGTCGCACCTGCAGTTACGCTCAAGGGGCTGGGCAACTGCAGGAGCCCCTCTTCGGAGGATTGCTCTTTTTAGGTCACTGGCTGACCCGTCTCTTCTACGAAGTTTCTCTCTTGCGTTCGCGAGAGAGTACTCTCTTAGAGACTCCTCTTCAGAGGACTCTTCTGCTGTTGTTGCTGTTGGCCGCCTTTGCCGTAAGGCTCACCGTCCACTACGTCGTAAGGGCCTCCCATCTCCCTATAAGGGTGCTAAGAGTCACCTTTTTGAATCTCCGTATGCAGCCTGCAACTCCTTCTTCTTGACATTCCGCCCCTGGTGCAGATGGACAGCAGTCTGACCTCGTCTTCCGACGGGCAACGGTCTTCCGATGCGGTCTTCCAACGGACAACGGTTCCTTCGGGGCAAAGGGTTGCCTCCCACGGGGGGTGCTTCCCTTGCATGTCAGGGTTCCCCTGCGCGCCCTTCTGCAGTGTTTTCTCCTGCTCAGTGTTAGCACACAGGCGCGCTCTTGCTCAGTGTTAGCGCTCTCCTCATCAGCGTTTTCCGGATCGCCAACGCTCTCCTGTTTGTCAGCGCTCTCCTGATGATCGTCGCTGCTGTTCCTGTTGGTTCCTGTTACGCGCCATGTGCGCCCACGTTCGTCCGCGCAATCTAGAACTTCGGTTCAGGTCTTGGACAAGGACTCTTCTTCTACGCACAGGATTCCACGCATTGCCTTCTGCTCGCCAGCGATCACCAGCTTGCCAGCGACCACAGACACGTCAACGTTCGCCTGCTCGTCAGCGATCTCCTGCGTGTCAACGATCGCCATCGATCCGCCACGCGTGTCAGGTCCCCTGGACACCATCAGTAGCGATCTAGCGCTCTCCTGCTGTGGGCCACGATCTCCTGTAGCTGAGTCTTTCCGTAGATCTTCCTCCTGCTCGCCAGCGCTCACCTTTACTTCTGTCCTTCTGTGCGCCAGCTTTCTTTAATCGCCAGCGCACATCTGCGCGCCCTTTCCTGCCACGCACCTATGGGCGCCAACGGTTTTTCCTGACCGTCCAGGATCGCCTGATTAACAGCTTGCTTCAGCGCTCACCTTCCTGATGCACCTGCGCGCCTTCTGTTTAGCGCAATGCGCGCTAACCATCCCTAATCTCTTACGCGTTAGCGATCGCCTACTCGCCCGCGCGATTCTTTGCCTGCACGCTAGCGTTTTGTTAACGCACCACCGCTCGCCAACGCGCCGTCGCTCGCCAACGCGCCGTCGCTCGCCAACGCGCCGTCGCTCGCCAACGCGCCGTCGCTCGCCAACGCGCCATCGCTCGCCAACGCACCTTCGCTCGCCAAGATGCGCCATTCCTCGTCAACGCGCCATCGCCCGCCTACGCGCCATTCCTCGTCAACGCGCCATCGCCCGCCTACGCGCCATTCCTCGTCAACGCGCCATCGCCCGCCTACGCGCCATCGGTCTCCTGACCGCCTGCGCTCACCCGCGCGCCCACGTGCCTGTGCAACCACACGCCCACGTGCCCGCGCTCCTACGCGCATGCGCTCCAATGTTCGCCCGCGCGCGCGAACCAACAGTATTCCATTGCGCGGACCAACGGTGTTCCGTCACGCGAACCAACGGTGTTCCGTCACGCGAACCAACGGTGTTCCGTCGCGCGAACCGTCCATCGCGCGAATGTCGGCTCGATTCCTGCAGTATCCATTGCTCGCCGACCACCAGCTCTCGCCCTTCCTACCACGCTCGCCCTCCTTCTGCGCTCCCTCGCGCACTTTCGTCTGCGCTCCTGCTTGCCCGCGCATGGGCGCTTCCACGTTCGGCCACGCGCAAACCATTGATTTACCTTCGCGCGAGCGCCAGGGCGATTGCGACCACCAGGGTTTCGCAACATGGCCAGCCTGGCGAGTCTTCTGGAGCGTATTTCCAGAACACGGTCTTCACCCCGTAAACGCAGAGCATGGCACATGCAAGAGCAGGAAGAATCTTCAGGGAGGTCTGAGCAACATTCTTTTTTCCAGAACTTGGGTTAGCCCTTCCTCGTCATTCCCTGGAAGGGTCTTGCCAGGGAGCTTTCCGTTCGAGATTTCTCCGTCGGGCAAGGGGTGACTGGTTTACCCCTTCCTCTTCTCCATCTCGTGGAAGGGGCTTACCAGGTCCTTTCCCTCCTCGGTTGAGACCCGAGGTTTTGTACAAGGAAGCTCCAGGAAGGTCATGGGTACTTTCCGCCTCTCGGGCTCAAGCACCTTGGCGTTTCATCGCCAAGTTTCGAACTTGCGGGCAAGCTCGAGGTTGGACCATCTAGACGCAGTGACCGAGGGCTTCCTCTCGGGTGTCTCCTCCATGGATGTCGACAAGCTCAGACACTCTTCCATCCTTGGGAAGAGCTTGTTTGTGCCCAAGGACAGGGACATGGACAGCGGTTGTGCGGAGGAAGTCGACTTCCATTTTCACTCCTCCAAGGCGCTTTCGTCCAGACCCTGCAGGCCTCCAGCGCCTCTTCTTTCAGCCTCGTCGGCCTAAGTTATCGGACCGGCTACGGCAGCTAAGACAAGGTGTCCAATAGCAGTCCCCTCCTGTCAGGAACAGGTAGTACGGGAACTCTCCTGGTGGGGCATAATCCTAGAGGGAGCGGCAGAGTTCACAAACTCTAGGATTGGCAACCCCCCCTTGCAGGTCTCACGCTGGGAGGATGCCTAAGGTTACTCATCCGGATAACAGCTTCCCGATGCCGATTCCTGCACGATCTCTGTGATCAGCCAAGGATATCGCGCCTCGCTCTTACCATCTCTCCGTCTCTGTCAGCGAATTCAGTGTCACTGAACCTCTATGCCATGGGGTCGGCAAGAGTTTTTGCCCGTTTGGGCAGAATGATCCATGCCTTAGGAGAAGGTCCTCCATAGGATCGTCGACGGCTTCACCCCCCGGCTTCTTCAGTCGATCCTTTCTCGTAGGAAAGCATCTGAGACGGGAATTCCGTAGTCGACCTCTCAGCTCTGTTCAAGTTTGTCGAACAAACTTCGTCCAGCGTGGAACAGCAGAATCGATCAGACTGGTAACGAGGCGGCAGGACTCCTTAGGCCCTGGATCGGAAGGACGGGTACTTCCAGTTTCCATTCCATCCATCTTCCAGGAAGCTCTTGGAATTCAGCCTAGTCTTAAGATGCGGTGTGGCAATCCCGCCGCGGCATCGCAGGTTTTTCCCCAAAGAACTCTCCCTGCTTTCCTCATGGCCGCTCAGATGCAGGCTTCCACCTCCTTCGCCTTTTGGAGGTCTGGTCAACTCCGGTAGGCTCGGGTTCGACCTTCTTCAACGCCGGGACAAGCTTCCGGGTCCTTACCATGAGTGAGGGATCATGGTAATTTGCTAGGAGCCTTCTCTACTTATGCCTCAACATCTGGGGTATCTAGCCATGATATTGAGTCAACGGCCTTACCACGTTGGAAACACCGCTTCTCGTCCGATCAGCGAAGTTAAGCAACGTTGGGCTGGTCAGTACTTGGATGGGTGACCGCCTGGGTACGCCAGATGCTGTTTCCTCCTTCTCCGAGCCTTCCCTTCAGTTGACTGTGGCAAGGCTGAGGAGAGTTGCAGTACCTGTTCTCAGTCAAGCAGAGCTTTCAGCCCTACCTTGGAACGTTTCCTGAGTCTCTTTTCCTCATTGACCCGTCTAAAGTCCCGAACGGTCGCCTCAGGATAAGTTCCCTGTGAGGCGGCCCAAGTTCCGGTGGTATCAAAGCAACGGTTAACCGGACTTTCTGGCCCCTAGGGGACTAGCGGGACGTTTAGACCTGCAATGGGTGTTGACCTATGGAACCTCTTGATGGGAGTGGATATTCTCGTCCTGTCCCCACATTTTGATGCTGTTCTCGGACTCGTCAAAGAAAAGGGGGGCCGCATGTTCCGGTTCAGGCCTATGGCCAGGACCTGAAGGATACCTCTCCATCATTCAGGCAGGCTTAGGGGCCGTAGTCTGGCCCCTCTACAGATCCTACAGTTCCTGCCGAGTCGCTCCGTGCGCGACGACTTCATGGTACTGGCGTATTCCAACCAGCAAGGGACGTATTTTCATACCTTCGCATCTTGCAGTAGAGATACTGAGATGATCCGAGGTCCTCTCTATACCACTATCGGCTCGCTCATTCCGGGCACAGGAATGTTCTCACCGACTATCTGGGCAGAGCCTCACAGATAGAGGGTACCTGGGGGTCTTTGGCCTTTAGTAGCCAGCAAGTCCTGGCCTGGGGGACCTGATCGCGACAGCCTGGAACTTCAAGCTTCCGCTGTTCTTACCCTCCAGTCTCAGACCCCAAGACTCTTTGGCAAAATGCTTTCCGGTGATGGTGAGACAACATCGACGCCTGCGTCTTCCCACCAGTGTTGTCTGTTGAGAATGGGTCTCAACAAGACCAGGTTGTCTGTCAACCTTTCGATGGCCCTGAGAGCTCCACTGTGACTATACGCGAAACGGTTTCCGGACCCTCTGCTTCCCCTGACGGAACTCCCGGAAGAGCTTCTCCCACGGCACAGGCTACTCTAACAACCACACTACAACATCTTTCACGAGCCGTGGCATCGCTTCGGCTTCGTGCCTGGAGACACTACGCCGCCACCTCAAGAAGAGACAACCTGCTATAGTCGCGGAGCGGAGATCGCATCACCTGCGATAGTCATCCGCAGGGGTCTACCAGGCGAAGTGGAGAGTCTTCTGTGGTTGGTGTCGTGGGAGAGATACCTCTTCCCTTGAGGCCTCTTCTCCAGCAATAACGGACTTATTGCTTTTCGGCGGGAGGAAACTCCTTTCTGCTCTCAGCAATGAAGCCTGTCGCTCAGCCTTTCTCTGGCCTTCAGGCTGAAAGGAATAGACTTTTTCCTTCCCGCTGGACCTTTCTTCGCTCATGCGAAGCTGCGAACGTCCCTGCCCCCAGTCGTAGTGAGACCACCTCCATGGAGCATGGTTCGAACTTTTAGTCCCTTAAGAGATCTTCTCAAGAACCATTACGTCAGGCCCCTGATCGTATTCCGTCTTGGGGGACGGTGCTTCTGCTCACTCTGGCCTCGGCCAGAGTGAGCAGGAGTTATCTTTGGGAACTGCTGCAGTTTGTCCTCACGTGCAGCCAGGTTGGGAGCACAGGAAGGACACGGGTGAGTCTCCAGTATACCTCTTCAGCTCGGACTCAAGGACATTCATCTCGACCTGAATCCAGACCCTCCTCCGTCACTTCGCCCTACAGCACGATGTCGGATACATCGCAACGTCCCTCGCCTTCGAGTAGTATTACTCTGTGACGCAGGTACTACAAGCTGGAGTCTGGAAGCGTCTAATGTCCTTCGCAGACCGCTTCCTGCAGGACATGACCCACAGGAGTATCGATACGTTTCTATCGCTCTGTGGTGGCTACACAACAGCTGGTCTAACCTCAGGCTCCTTTTTGGACAGGTAGCAGAAGGTTGAGGGCATTGTTATCAGGATTTAGTCTGCATGAACGAAAGAAGTATGTCTGGCCCTTACTTCTTTCTTCATCGTCCCCTCTACTGGGGAAGTAGCATCCTGGTCTCTGCATAGCTGACCTCAAACCTCTGCAGGTAAACCATGCTTCCTTGTGTTCCGAGTATTGAGTCAATACTGTCGCGTCCCCCATACCCTGGCGAGGTGGTATTGGGAACGTCCTAACCCAGAGTTTCTTCTGGAACTCCAGGTCAACTGACTAGGACGGGTCACACTTCTTCCTTCACACAAGCTTATGTAGGCCACACGTTTCCTTGCGGAGCAAGGAACTTGTGAGGTGCAGGGACTCCTTTTCTCGAGTGCGACTCACTCGGATTTTGAGTCCCCGGGTAAAGCCAAAGCCAGTATGGCTGGGGACTTTCCACCCTTCCTAAGGGGTAAGTCACCCAATGTAAATAGCGTGGTTTGTATTTCGGTTACGGAACAAATGACAAATTCGGAGATAATTTGTATTTTTCCTAACCATATAAACCTTAGCTATTTACACATATTTGCCCGCCATCCCTGTCCCCCAAGACAAGTCCTACCTCTAAGATAAGTGAAGCAGTTCACCGGTGTGTGAGGGGGGAGGGGTAGCTAGCTACCACTCCCCTACCCCCCCCCCCCCCCGCTAACTAGCGCGGGGGTAATACACCCTCGTTAAATTCTAATGGCTCGCCATTTCAGCTACGCTAAAAGGTAAACCCTTTGTAAATAGCTAAGGTTTGTATGGTTAGGAAAAATACAAATTATCTCCGAATTTGTCATATTTCGATGATAATCATAAAGATATTATGATACAACAAAGTAAAACTGCAAGTGTTCTCTATTTTGGTATAACTTAATCGTGCGTTGGCTGTAGACGCATTGGTATGATATGTATAGCAATATGGGGTCCTTAGGCAAATAGGTGGTTTCTGTGGTGAGATGGTATTTATCCGTCTTGTTTGATGCGACGCGTAAACTATTAGAATACTGTAAGATAATAGTTACAGAGAAAGTGTGATTGGTTTATGTGTATTATTTGTGTTTTGAACATTTCTGGGGACAATAACTAGCAGAAACCCATATTTGCTTATTTATGGTGGGTCGACTACCACAACTAAAAACTTGAAACGCCTTTGAACACACCCTATATCAGTGTAGCGGTGTTACGACCAACCCCCTTACCCAAGTATATTTATGGGTATATTTGTCCCCGGAAATAACGCTATTTAATCATTGGTCTTTGTGCTGCTGTGTCTTGCATCTCTCTCTTAATTTATTATCTTCCTCCTCCTTGGTTCTACCCATTTGTGTGGCCGAGTATTTTGCCATTACAAGAGCTGCTTACCAGAGCTAAAGTCTCCCTTCTACCCTTACCAAGTGGAAAGTAGCCACTGAACAATTACAATGCAGTAGTTAACAACTTGAGTGAAGAAGAATTTTCTGGTTATCTTCAGTGTTGTCGGGTGTGTGAGGGAAGAGGAGAACGTGTAAAGTATAGGCTAGACTATTTGGTGTAAGTGTAGGCAAAGGAAAAAGCCGTAACCAGAGGTGAATCCATTATAGTACAGTACTATTAAGCCAGTTAAAGGGACCCAATAATGCTAGCAGTAGTATCTCAACGGGCAGCTGCTGGCTTGCCAGTCATTAGCGGGGAAGCATCACATCCTGCTCGCTCACTATAACTCTACTTTGATTTCAGCAGTCGGTGGAGACAAAGCCCTGTCCCCACTGGGTTGAAACTGGACAAATTCCAGCTTTACGCTTGGTCTCTGTTCCCGGTATGAGGATATACAATAGTGTCTTGGGAATTATTATTATTACTACCGGTACTTGCTAAGCTACAACCCTAGTTGGAAGAGCAGGATGCTCCAAGTCCAAGGGCTCCAACAGGGAAAAAATAGCCCAGTGAGGAAAGGAAATAAACTATAAGAGAACTAATATTTTGATAACAATAACAGCATTAAGATCATTCTTTCATGTATATATCATTATAACTTGAAAAAAAAAATCAAGAATAAGAGAAATAGTATATAATAGTGTGTCCAATTTTACCCTCAAGCAAGAAAACGCTACCCTAAGACAGTGGAAGACCCTAGAACAGGGGCTATGGCACTACCCAAGATATTGCTTTAGTCAAGAACTTGATTAATATTATCATGTTACCTTTAACGCCTTAGGCTGGCCAAGGGGGAAAGCTCATTCTCACCTTCTTGGAGTTAGACTTCTATGAAGTCTTAGGATCAGACGTCTTTCCTTCTGTGTCTATTTGCCAACCCTCCGTGGTTTTCTGACAGACACACATGAATAACACACATCCTAGTGAGTGCTGTTGATTCAACGTTTTCAGTCTCGCTTATCGGAAGCCAGTTGCTTTCCGAGTCTGGCGATCAACTCGCTTCCAGCAATTTGGTATGGTGATCAAATTGTTTCAGCGATTTGAATTCCTCTCAGTGTCCTCAGCTCACATTCAGGGGGAAGCTAGCATTTCACTTGAGAGAGATGCTTTAGCCAGGATCTTCCTCTGAGCCCGCCAACCCTCCGGGGTTTTATGGCAGATGCTGTCGCAAGCGTTTGCTGTTGTCCTGACCAGGTGGTTCAGAAGTGCAATAGCGAGTACTCAGTTCACAAATTATCCTCGCCGATCAGCTCACCTGGCTGGGTTGAGAGCCCGGCATCATAAGCTAGCACTCGGCTCGATCCCCATGGCTCGTGCACGCCCTTGCACAACTGAGATTGCTCTACCTGCTTTGGTAAAATTCACAAGCAAGGCTCACGTCTCCCACTCGGCCACAATCGGTGATCCTACTTCATCCAGGGGGTTAGTAGAGCATGAACCAGGTTTGTGCTCCCCTGGGGCTTGCACCCATGTCGACCTGAAAGACATGTAGAAAGCAATTGTTCACTTGCACCCATGTCGACCTGAAAGACATGTAGAAAGCAATTGTTCACTCAAGGTCATTGCTGAGCTTTTCCCTGCGTTCAGCAGCATGCGCTCAAGACAATCGCTTGCCTCACACCTTAACTCTCTTGAGCGTATGAATATCCTTTCTACACCCCAAATGTGGATGAGACAGTCAGAGATATACAATATGGGTTTATTCAACTGCTGAGGCACTGACATCATTCTAAAACCAAAATGGGTAGGTCTTCTTATTGAGAGGTTTGTTCCATCAAGTTGAGTACTGGTGTTTTCTCTGGAACTGAGGAGACCTGCCTGGGGTGCAAAATGGTGGCAGGTGCAGGCTTCGGAGGAGGTTGAGGAGTTGTGCGTGTGGATGCTCGAACAAATCCTCTGGCGTTTTGCTCTCCTGGCGTGTTACGTCATCCAGGACACACTGCAGGGGCAGGACATCCTACCAAGTGGTCTGACGACCAGTAGACATTTTTATGGTGGCCAGGGATTGCTCTAGCCAACTTGCCACTTTACTGGGAACAGTTTTGAGGAGCTTGCGCCTTGGGTTTCTTTTGTCCAGGTTACACCGTGGGTATGCTGACTTATACAAGGAGGCCAACTGCATAGAGTAAATTTTCAACAGTTCGGCCTTCTCTCAGGTGGCGCTCTGGAATCGGGCCATCCTCCCAGTGTCTCGTCTCTCGGGATCCTTAGCACCAGTCGAGTTGGAGATCCTTCATTTCCAGGTTGGAGGTCTCAGAACCCCCATAGGCTGAGAAAGCCTGCTTCCCCCTTCAGGTACCTTCCAAGCTCAGTAGTCCATCGACTGGATCTTTCTGCCGTGTATCTACCGACTGGCGTAGGAGGTCTCAAAATCTGTAAGGAATTGGGTAAAACTTTGGCCAGATTCCATCAGAAAGATTTAAGTCATATAGATGGTAGTCAGACTAAAGGGTTTTGACATCCTCAGTAGAATCACCGTCAGCTGAGCTGACACCGGAGCAGGAGCTGTAAGAGTCGCCAGAGGTACCACTTGCCGGAATCATCTTCACAGGTCAACTCCCTTTCACAGTCAGTATTACTGATAAAGCTGGTCTATTGTCAACCTTAGTTTGGCATTTCTGTTTGGGAATGGCCCCCATCTTAGCAGGATGCGCTGGAACATCTTACAGTCTGCCTAGTCAGCCAAGAACTGCTTCCTTAGTCCACATATAGGGCTGCCTAGTAGTTGCCGGAATAGGTTGGGAGGCAAGTTTGTGCCCCTATTAAAGGACTTGAATTTGTCTAGTTAAGGAAAAATAGAAAATACTTTCAAGAATTTTTATTTTGATTTTCGTGTCTTTTGTACCTGAGGTTAGAAAGGTATGACTGATTAATTGATATTAATTCAAAATAGAGTAAAAGACTTGGATTTTAGCCATTGTGCATTATTGCTCAAAGAATGCTAGTCTTTGATAGGAATTGGATATTTGCCTCAGAGCAATGCTTCTTATGCATGCAAGATACATTCAATGATAAGTCCTCAACAATATGAGTAGTTCTGATTTTTAATTATTTTTCATCTTATTTCAGGTCTCTGCGAAGATGAAAGCGCTGCTGGAGAAGTCTGGGGGAAATGTCTGTCTAAAGGTGAAGGACATTACTTTAAAATCAAGTTGTAAAAGGAGACCCGCTAAGATGATGTTGAGGACTGTGAGGGACAATGAAAGAAGTCCTTTTAGTCATGCAGATGACTAAGGGACAGATGGTCATCATACAGACACCATAGTTACCGTAGAAGATAATGACGATAATGCCGTTGAGAAATCGGCTGGATGCACAGCATGTCGGCTCATTGCAGATTTTGTCGTTATTGTATGTCATCAAGACCATTCTACATCTCTTCAATAAAGGTAAGAAGGATTTAGATACCTATGAAGGGTAAACTAATCATAATTCCTTATGGAAACGATTCATTTGTAGGCTGTCAAGTTTCTTAAAAGATGATTGTAAATGAAGGGTATTGTGTTGGTTAGTTTATGTAGGGAATCTCTTTAGGTCCTGCATTTACAAACTTGCTAAGCTCCAACCAGCATATCCATTAAACTGAGGGACAGCTGTACTCTATTCAGAATGTGTTGTTGCTTTGGTGTGATACAATAAACAGTTATTTGGTGGTTGTATTTACTCTTCTCAGATAATGTCCATGGCACTAAGTACTGTAAAGTGTTAAGTATCAAGAAACATTATCAGATCCAATCACCTTTTAGAGTACTTGTTCTTATATGAATGTCAACTGTCGTCCCTTAATAGGAGAATGATTTCAATGACAGGCATCAGAGTATTCGCATCAATTTCGGTTGTAGGGTAGCATTGTTATTACTACCTAACACATTTCAACTACTCCTGATTGGTGATGCACCCTCTCACCTGTCTGGCCAGGGAAGTAGCACATCTAAGCCCTGTTTGTTCCGTAACCGAAATACAAACCACGCTATTTAAATAGGGTATTACTTTCGGCGTAGCCGAAATGACGAGCCATTAGAATTTTAACGAGGGTTTACTACCCCCTCGCTAGTTAGCGTGGGGGTAGGGGAGGGGTAGCTAGCTATCCCTCCCCCCCCCCTCACACACCGGTGACTAGCTCACTTTGCTTTTGGCTCGGGTGATGAACAGACGTGTCTGCTCCCACTCTCGCTTGACAGCCTTTGATCTTTTTTTTTTTGCTTTTTCTTTGCAGTTGTGTGTTTGGAAGTTGGCCTCTACTATGGTTCTTCTGCGCGCCCGCGCGCACCATCTCCTGCACGCCCACGCACCCACGAGCCTGCTCGCCATAGATCGCCTGCGCGCCCGCGCGCACCCTCACCTGTGCGCAGTCGCTCACCTGAGCGCTATCGCTCTCCTGAGCGCTATCGCTCTCCTGTGCGCCATCGCTCTCCTGTGCGCCATCGCTCGCCTGCGCGCCATCGCTCGCCTGCGCGCCATCGCTCGCCTGCGCGCCATCGCTCGCCTGCGCGCCATCGCTCGCCTGCGCGCCATCGCTCGCCTGCGCGCCATCGCTCGCCTGCGCGCCATCGCTCGCCTGCGCGCCATCGCTCGCCTGCGCATCAGCCCTCGCCCTCATGCCCACGCGCGCCCTCACCCGCACGCCCGTGCCTTCATCTCCGCGCGCACACATGTGCGCGAACCTGGGATTATTCCATCGCGCGAGCCCCAGCGCGATTCCCACCGGGTTTTGCAGCGCGAGCCCCTGAGCAGGACTAAAGGAACGAGAGAAGCCAGGTCGTTGTCTTCACGTCCCCCCCCCCCCGGCAAGCGCAGATCAGCGCGCTCGCGGGAGGAGGGGAGGTCTTAAGATAGGTCCAGGCACCAATCTTCTTCCCTTTTTTTTCAGGCAGGCCCCGTTATAGTATCTACTCCGAAGGATCGCCCGATCCCCTTCCCTCCAGAGAGAGTCTTTGACACTGCGTCTGTCAGAAAGCAGCCATGGTTTAGGTCCCTTATCAGAGCTGTCGTCCAGGCTGTCAAGCCTGCCTTCTCTGAGTTGGGCCTCAAACCAAGGGCAGCTCCGACCCCACTGAAGAGGAAGAGAGGAGTAGAGGTCGTGGTGACTTCTCCCAGTGTTAAGCTGGCTCCTAAGAAATCCGTAAGGAAGGCTCCTTCCCCCCCTCAGACTTTCTCTTTTTCGTCCTCGGGAGTCTACCGAGGCGAGGCCTTCTCCTATCGCACCAATGAGAGAAACCCCACCTCGAGCAGGAGAATCGTCTCGTGTGGGGCGGAGAAGAGCCCTCAGACTTCGTTATTGGACTCCTATATCCTTCTTAGGAGGGAACCGAAGGACTCTAAGACCATCCCTAAGTCTTCTTCCAGGATTCGACTGGAGCCAACGAGACCCGCGGAGAACGTCCACGTGTCCCCCCAAGTAGAGCCTTTGGAGACGGGAGACTTTGCTGCCAGTCCTCCAGGGGGGAGAGCAGCAGGAGTCAGACATGCCTTCTGGCAGGTCTTGACCCTGGTGAGGCCGGGTTCCCAGACCCCGAGATTCCTCCTCGTGAGGGCAAGGACACGGTCGTGGATCGAGTCTTTGGCACTCAGAAACCCGCTAAGGCCAGTGCGGCTTTGTCCTGGTCCCAAGTGATGAAGAGTGCCAGGGATAAGGTTGAGGGCCAGCTCTCCGAGCTCGCCTCCTCCAGCCGTTCCACTGCTGGCAACAAGCTCCTCCCGCCTCCTCGTGTCCACCAGAGGAGGTATTTTGAGATCATTGAGGAGTCTTGCTTAGCTCTTCCTTTGCACCACTCTGTGGAAGAGCTTACCAAGGGAGTCCCTCTTGAGAGACACTCTAGCCGGCAAGTGGCTTTCTCGGCGACAGAGATCCTAAGCCAGGAGAAGGTCGCGAAGTGTGCCATGCAGGCTACTTTGTGGCTGGACGTCTGGTTGGGGTCTCTTGACATCCTGCTGCGATCCGAGGATCTGTCCAAGGAGAGCACCAGGAAGGCCCTGGAGACCTTCCTCCTTTTGGGCACCCGCACCATCGAGTTTCTGGCCCACCAAGTCTCGAACTTGTGGGCCAATTCGATCTTGAAACGACGTGATGCGGTGGCAGAAAGGTTCCATTCGAAGGTCCCTGCCGTCGAAGTCAGCAGGCTCAGACATTCTTCCCTTTTAGGAAAGAGTCTGTTTGAGCCCAAAGATGTGGAACAGGCAACTGAGAGGTGGAGGAAATCCAATCAGGACTCTCTCCTCCAAAGGGCTTTCACAACGAAGCCCTACAAATCTCCAGCACCTCCTCCAAAGGGCTCTCACAACAAAGCCCTACAAACCTCCAGCACCTAAACAACCTCGCCCGTCCAAGACGACGAAACCGGCAGTGGCAGCAAAGACGACGGTGTCCAAACAGCAGCCCTTTCCTGTCAAAGACAACAAAGGCAAAAAGTCCTCCAGGGGAGGCAAGAATCCTAGAGGGAGTGGCCGAGGCCGCAAACGCTACGATTGGCAGTCCCCCTCCATGTCCACCAGTGGGGGGATGCCTACAAAGTTGCGCAATCAGGTGGCAGCAACTCGGGGCCGATTCCTGGACGATTTCCGTAATCGGTTAGGGATATCGCGTCCCGTTCACAACATCTCTACCTCCCCTGACAGCGAATCCAGTGTCGAGCTCCTACGCCATGGGATCGGTAAAGGGGCTAGCCCTACGGGCAGAAGTCGAGACCATGTTAAAGAAGGATGCTCTCCAAGAGGTCGTCGACGGTTCCCCAGGCTTCTTTAGTCGACTCTTTCTTGTAAAGAAGGCGTCTGGAGGCTGGAGACCAGTCATCGACCTCTCAGCTCTGAATAGGCTTGTCAAACAAACATCGTTCAGCATGGAGACGGCAGACACGGTCAGACTTGCAGTGAAACCACAAGATTTCATGTGTACACTGGATCTGAAGGACGCGTACTTCCAGATCCCAATCCATCCGTCTTCAAGGAAGTACTTAAGATTCAGCCTAGACAACAAGATCTACCAGTTCAAGGTGCTGTGTTTTGGTCTCTCCACAGCACCTCAAGTTTTCACCAGTGTTCACCCTGATCTCTTCGTGGGCACACAGGATCGGCATCCATCTCCTCCGCTATCTGGACGACTGGCTGATCCTGGCAGACTCGGAGTCGACCTTTCTTCGACACCGGGACAAGCTTCTGGGACTTTGCCAAGATCTAGGGATCATGGTAAATCTCAAGAAGTCTTCTCTGCTTCCTTCTCAAAGACTGGTATATCTAGGCATGATCATAAACACCAATCTCCACAAAGCCTTCCCATCAGACAACAGGATAGCAAGGCTGAGGAGGGTCGCGAATCCTTTCCTCAGACGAGAAGAGCTCCCAGCCCAATCGTGGTTACGTCTCCTCGGTCACCTCTCATCCCTGGCCCGTCTAGTTCCCAATGGTCGCCTCATAATGAGATCTCTCTAGTGGCTACTCAAGTCCCGGTGGAATTAGGGTCTCGATTCCCCGGACGTCATGATCCCTATGGGTCCTGCAGAACAGACGGACTTTCAGTGGTGGTTGGCAGACGAAAACCTACGAAGGGGAGTGGATCTTCTCGTCCTCCCCCCGGATTTGATGCTGTTTTCGGACGCCTCAAAGAAGGGGTGGGGGCCCATGTTCTGAATCACAGGACCTCATGCCTGTGGTGAGAATCAGAAAAGTGCCTCCATATAAATCTGCTAGGAATGAATGCCGTATTCCTGGCCCTTCAACAGTTCCAACAATACCTGGCGGGTCACTCTTTGGTGGTGATGAGCGACAACACCACAGTAGTGGCTTACATCAACAAGCAAGGAGGTACCTTTTCAAAGCAGCTATCCCATCTCGCAGTAGAGATACTGAGATGGACCGAAGTCCACTCGATTCCACTTTCAGCTTGCTTCATTCCAGCAAGAGGAATGTGCTCGCCGACAGTCTGAGCAGAGCGTCTCAGATAGTGAGTACTGAGTGGTCTTTGGATCCTCAAGTAGCCAACAAAGTCCTGACTTTGTGGGGTTCCCCGACTGTGGATCTGTTCGCTACAGCGCTGAACTTCAAGCTCCCGCTGTACTGCTCCCCAGTCCCGGATCCCAAGGCACTCTGGCAAGATGCCTTCCAACAACGGTGGGACAACATTGACGTGTACGCCTTTCCCCCGTTCTGTCTGATGAGGAAGGTGCTCAACAAGACCAGAAAATCGGTCAATCTCTCAATGACCCGTATAGCTCCGCTATGGCATCATGTGGAATGGTTTCCAGACCTTCTGCAACTCCTAACGGAACTTCCGTGAGAACTCCCTCCAAGACACGAGCTACTCAATCAACCACACGCCAACATCTTTCACAAAGCCGTAGCTTCGCTTCGACTTCACGCCTGGAGACTATCCAGCATCTCCTCACTGAGAGAGGATTTTCGCAGCAAGTTGCGAACAGGATGTCTGGACACCTGCGAAAGTCATCCGCAGGGGTCTACCAGGCAAAGTGGCGAGTTTTCTGTGATTGGTGTCGTGGATGGGGTATCTCTCCACTCGATGCCACTATTCCAGCAATAGCGGAGTTCTTCGTGTATTTGCGAGAAGAAATGCGTCTTTCAGTCTCGGCAGTGAAAGGCTATCGCTCAGCTTTTAGTCTAGCCATCAGGCTCAAAGGAGTGGACATTTCTTCTTCGCTGGAACTTTCCCTACTCATACGAAGTTATGAACTTACCTGCCCTCAGTCGGAAGTGAGACCTCCTCCATGGAACGTGGTTCGAGTTCTCAGGTCTCTTAAGAGACCTCCCTACGAACCATTACGCCAGGCTTCAGATCGCCATTTAACTTGGAAGACGGTGTTCCTACTAGCTTTGGCCTCGGCCAAGCGAGTCAGCGAACTTAATTGTCTCTTGTATGACATCGCCCATTCAAGGGGATGGGGGGAGGTAACGTTCAGATTCGTCGCTGAGTTTGTTGCTAAGACTCAGAATCCAGGAGTGCCGGACCCTCGGTTCGACTCTTTCCGGATTTCGAGTCTTCGTTCTGTAACAGGTGACCCAGACCATCTCCTACTGTGCCCAGTAAGGAGTTTGAGGCTATATCTCAAAAGAATGGCTGCAGTTCGTCCCCAGGTGCAGGCATTGTTTGTGAGCACTGGGAGAACAAAAAGGAGGGTCACCAAGAATACCATCCCGGTATGGATTCGTAGGGTAATCCATCTGTCCCTGAATCCTGACCCTCCTCCGTCACGTCGCCCTAGAGCACATGATGTTAGGGGCATCGCTACGTCCCTGGCATTCAAGAAGAACTTTTCAGTGACGCAGGTTCTACAAGCGGGGGTGTGGAAGCATCAGACGATCTTCACAGCCTACTACCTGCAAGACGTGACCCACAGGAGGCTCGATACATTCTTTATCGGCCCTGTGGTGGCTGCACAACAGCTGGTTTAAAACCTCAGGCTCCTTAATGGACAAGTAGCAGAAGGTTGAGGGCATTGTTACCCGGTCTTAGTCTGTATGAATGAAAAGGTTTGTCTAGCCCTTATTCTTTTCTTCATCCTCCCCTCTCTTGGGGAAAGCAGCATCCTGGGTTCTCTGTACAGCTGACCTCAAACCACTGCAGGTAAACCATGTTTCTTTGTGTTCCTAGTATTAAGTTAATACTGTCACGTCCCCATACCCTGACGAGGTGGTATTGGTAGCTGGTCGAAAGATTTTGACGAGTTTAACATTTATACTTATTTATGGGAGAGATTGCATCCATGTTATAACGTTCATGGAATGTTTACATTAATGTTATATAGTACATGAACTAATATTTATTGGGATATATTTTACGGTATGGATGAATATTGAAGTTACCCTTTCAATTATTGATCATATTTTGAACACTTCATTTGGAAGTGTGAGGAATTTTGTTCCGTTTCCTTTTATAAGGTTTTCGTATTGGCAAAGGATTCTGATTCTGGAAGACATCCGTTGTTCCCGTTGAAACCATCATCATCATCATCATCATCATCATCATCATCATCATCATCATCAAAGAGCCTCGGTTAGATTTTGCCAGTCGTCTATCTGGACTTAGTAAATCAATACTTCTCCATTCATTGTCTCCCACTTCATGCTTCATAGTCCTCAGCCATGTAGACCTGGGTCTTCCAACTCTTCTAGTGCCTTGTGGAGCCCAATTTAAAGGTTTGGTGAACTAATCTCTCTTGGTGAGTGCGAAGAGCGTGCCCAAACCATCTCCATCTACCCCTCACCATGATCTCATCCACATATGGTACTCAAGTAATCTCTCTTATAGTTTCATTTCTAATCCTGTCCTGCCATTTAACTCCTAATATTCTTCTTAGGGTTTTGTTCTCAAATCTACAAAATCTGTTGGATATTTTCTCATTGTCGTATCATGACTCACGTCCATACAGTAACACTGATCTCACTGAAACGAGATATAAAAAAACTCGCAGGAATAAATGATGTTGAAGAAGGTTTTGTACGGTTTTTGGAATATCCTTGTTGGCTTGAAGTCTCACATTGTATATATGATGCTTAGTTTATTTCCTCTGCTGAAAAGCTGTTTTGAATTCAGTTTCATAAAGAATCATGGTTTAAAGGTTGTCATGAATGTCACAGCAAAGGGACAGTGACAATGACATAAACTGACCATATATACTTACTGGTATGATCAGCATCCAAGTCCCTTCACCAACAAACTAGGACCATGGAGGAATAGTCAGTGGCTGCTTATGACTGAGCAGGTAGTCCTGTAGGCTCCCCCAAACTCCCCACCCTAACCTCACTAGGATGGTGACATTAACAGGCACTACAAGAAACTATTAAGCCTGAGTAGGTCTTGAACCTCCCTCCAACAGAATGCCAGGCAGACTTTTTCAATAGGAAGTTAGAAGGATCATTTAGGAAACTGCCGTGGTTAAATACGATTTGGATTTTCATATTGCACTTGAGTTCTGTCATGAAAATCTTGGTAAGCAATTTAGGTTTTCACTTTAGAAATGTCCTTTGATCTGGAAATAATTTTAGTTTTCTCTTTGGATGAAGGACTTGAAGGGTACTTGTCATCTTTAATCCTTTCATAATGTTATAATTCAATAGTTAAAATTAATTCTTTTCATCCTGAGGATTTTACAAGCTTGTATTTTCCGAGCTAGTCAGGATTACTTGTCCCCTCTTGAAGGATTTCATTTTTTCCTCCATTCATATACAGTATTTGTGTAGGATTTATTCAATGCAGGTCTCGATACCTTGACCCAAAATAGTCTTGATTTGTCCAAATGATTTGTTGATATTCTTCCGTCTGTTCTAAGGATTTATCTGTACCTTCGGTAAATCTGTTATGGATTCAACTCGAAATATGAATGTTCTTTGCATTGTTAAACCAGACTCTTTACGTATCATTTCTTAGGATCTAAAGGAGTAATCACGTTTTACTATGAGTGACTAAAATCTACCCGGAAGACGACAAAGCTGTATGCCATCCTCTTTGCCCTTTCTAGGCACATCTTATGAAGATACTTGAAATGTGGGTCCTCATATGTGAAAGCTCCTCCGTAAACCTTGATTTTAAAAGGTTCTGGTCAAATGCTCTCCGTAGACGAAAGCTCCTCCGTAAACCTTGATTTTAAAAGGTTCTGGTCAAATTCTCTCCGTAGACTTTATGATGTTGCATTCAAAAGCTGATTTTTATATGAATGTTTGTTTAGGTGCTTCTTTCAACTGCTGCTTTTTCTAGATATTTTTTTTTTGTTTTGAGTTCTACTTTTCCTCATCCGTTTTAGATGTTTAGATGAAAACATTTGAGGAATACTGCTTTGATCAGTCTTCTATTATACTCTCTTTTGCTCTTGAAGGAAAGAAAGAGTATTTTTTTTTCCGATATTCTGATACAGGAATATTCCTTCAATGTAACTTGAGATGTAATCTTAGCTCAAATGCATTTGATTACTGTACTTTCTGCACTTCTTACTAGAGAATATCTTTCCAGTAATTTTCATTTCATTTGATTTACGATTTCATTATTGAAAGTCCTATCAGCTTGACTTCACCATCATATATTATCACAACAAATTTGTATCCACAGCACAGTGGCCTGATTGCGTTCGTAGAGGTCCAAATTTGTACAGGTTGGCCCCTGTTCACATCCACGAAATGTGTGGTCCATTGTCTGGATGGGATGCCCAGATGGGCACTTGGCTGAGGGGGCGAGGTCCCACTTATGAAAATTGTCTCCAGGTTTTTCAACTGTAGCTTTTGCTTCATTAGGAGTAACCCACAGGGCCTCTGGATGGCCTCACCAGGTAGTCTCAGCTGTTTGTTTGTTTCTCTCCAGTGTTCTAGGCAGTAAGCTGCTGACTCCATTGGGTCAAGGCTAGTGGTGGTTATGGAGCTCTTGCAAGATGTCAGTCTTTGTCCAACCACCCGGTGATCATAGAGCGTGTGCTTTTCATCATTCTCTTGTTTATATTTTGGGTCTTTTCAGTGTTTGGTGGTGCAATGCCTGCCTCTTTTCAGTGTTTGGTGGTGCAATGACTGCCCATGTATAGAGTACTTGAAGGGGAGTACTTGAAGGGCTGTTGGTCTTAAGGCAACATACTTGATTGAGTCCATTATCAACTTTTATGGGAATGACATCGACCTTTCCCAGACTGGTGTGCAGCTTTTGGCGTTGGATTAGTCGAGTGCCAGAGCTGTTTTTTGTCTTGAGGTTTGAGCGTTTTTTCCACAATATAAAGAGGTTATATCTGGCATTTATCTTCACCTTTACTTTCCTTACATGCTCCCTAAAAGATGGCGTTCGGTTTAATGTAACGCCTAAATATTGTAGCAGGGAAGCTATTCATTCCATACGTTCAACTCCCCTTTCGCCCGGTAGCAGGAAAGCAAATGCCTGTGTTTTAGGAAGTTTCACTTGTAGTATTCATTAAGCATCGAATAATTTGCTCTCATTGGTAGTAAATGAATCTAACTGTCATTGGATGGCTAAGCACAGATCACCTGCATATGTAAATTACAGATGTATCTAAACTTGACCCCAGGAACGTCGGCCTTCATCTTTGGCTATCAAGTAAGATGCCGTAGTCATTTTCATTGTCTGCAGTACTATGCAAAGTTAGGTGAATATTATATTGAGTTTACCTTACTCATAAAAGAACTAGATTCCATTGTGCCTTTAGAAAATTATAATCTTAATATTTCTGTGAACAGCTATTGATACAATGAGTCTGGATCCAAATGTCTTTTGAGGTCTGTAGCGTTGGTCTTTGCTTCTTTGAATGCTTAAGCAATCTATAGATTTTTACCTCTGTCCCTCCTGTTGTCCAATGGAAATGCTGTAACCTTTTCTTGTTTGTTGATCCCATCACCCATTATTGAGATTCGCTCTGTTTTGACCCTTGTAGTATTTGACCAAGGAATTTTCATCGACAAACTTATTCCATTGTGCCTCTACAAAATCGTAATACCTGTATTAATATTTTTGGGCTCAAGCCATGTCGTCCTGATGGAAGGTTCCTTCAGTAGCTTCCTTTGGATATATATAACTACTAAGATATTCCCAGAGAATTAAAGTAAAGGTTTTCACAGAATTCTAACTACTGGAGCGAGTATTCTAAGGGTTAACCCTTTAGAATATCGTATATCAACAGGGGACACATGCATTAACACGTCACATGGCCATCTGCACCCCACCTAGCGTTTACGCTTCGAGGGGGAGATGTGGCAAGTTTACAAAATCATAATACATGTATTAATATGTTTATGAACAGCTATTGATACAATCTGGGTTGATCTGTATTTGTTTTGAGTTCTGTAGCTGTGGTCTTTGCTTATTTTTGTGCTCAAGAAGGCTGTCGATTTTTATTGCCTCTATGTCTCATATCCGTTGTGTTTTCTCCTGTTGATTTCTGTGTATATCATTAGGTTTACCCTCCCTTTGTGTAAGGAAATTGCTGCAGCTCTCAACTTTAATTGTGTTTGTTGGCACCATTAGCCAATTTCAGAATTGGGATTCTTTGTGTTTTGACTCGTACAGTATTTGACCAAGGAATTTACATGGACATTTTGACTGTACTCAGTGTACGAATGTCATTTTCTATTGTTTTTTATTTACAAATCTGTATTTACTTTGTAAATAACTGTATTTTGCGTAAACTTGAGATGGATTTTTGTGTCCTTGATAGTCGCCATTTTCTCATGGGAGTCAATTTCTCCGTGTGCAGCTTAGAATTGCTAACTTTGTCATTTTTGGGCAAAATTAGTTGAAGTCCCCTTCTCTGTCATACAACTTAACCCTTCTACCCCCGATGGACCTGCTGGTACGTTTCACAAAACTTATCCCTTTACCCACATGGACGTACTGGTACGTCCTTGCAAAAAACGGCTATTTACATTGCATATTTTTAATAACTACTAGAAACTTCAGGCATTTTCCAAAAGAATGAGACCAACCTGACCTATCTATGACCAAAATTAAGGCTGTTAGAGCAATTTGAAAAAAATAAATTGCAAAATGTGCTTGAAAGAAAACGCCTGGGGGTAAAAGGGATAAAGTCTTGCTAATCATCCCAGACATATGAAGTGGATATATGTCTCCGATCTGTATAAGGTGTTTATAAGTGCAAGATGGAGTAGGACATTATCCCTGTCGCAGTGGAGTTTTTGGATCACAGCAGTGTGAAGGTGTCTCTGGAAGAGGTAATGAGCTGTTCATTGTATCCAGTTTCCTTAAAACTTTATTGGAAGCAAGCTATGACTGCCAACTCAATGGGAATGTCCCTGGTTATAGGATGTGGTTGAAGGGATTTTGCCTTCCGTTTATGACCGCAATTTTTTCTTTCTTCTGATTACAAATGTTAGATTAGAGGGTATGTTGTATAATCTCCCGTTTGGGTTGATTTTGTTGCCAGTCACCATTCGGTTGTGACTAGGATTCCTTTGATGTCGTAAGTCCTGCGTACTTTAGTTTTTCTACTTCAGTGTTAAGTCTTTACATTCTAAATACGTGTCTTTGTATGCTGGGTTTCCGAGACATTTTGAATTGACCCATTTGCCTCAAACATTGATTATTTCATCATTCTTGTGTTGGGCATATGTTTAACCATTAGGCCGGGAGCACACTAGCGACTCTGTGGCGCCACAAAGCCACAGCATCGTGTGGATGTGGTCTCCCATAGGTTTTCATTGATTTCAAAGCCACGCCACGCCTGTGGCGGGGATGAGCGACAGAGAGCCACAGTCGCTTGCCACAGTCGCCAGTTTGCGCGGCAAAACTTGAAAACAATGGAAACCTATGGGAGACCACATCCCCACCACACGATGCTGTGGCTTTGTGGCGCCACAGAGTCGCTAGTGTGCTCCCGGCCTTATTCTGGCAATTAGTCTTTAAAAAAGGCTCAGTTTTCACCCAAGACACTGTTGGTTAGTTGCCTATAAGGAAGAAAGAAAAACCAGCACAAAGATATAGTGGAGAAATCCTTAGGATAACAGCCTTGCATCTTTATGACTTTTAGGGAAAAACTCCTGTTGTTTCCTAAGGTTTAAGTGTAGGCCATTGCTATGTGGAGCTATTCTTGTGGACTCGGAATTTTCTATAGTGCTTGACTTTCCAGTTGGGTAACTTTAGTACATTATTTCAGTGTAATCTTTCTTGGTTAGAAAATTATCTGCCTGAGTTTTGGAAACTTTTAAGTCTTCAAGTTGATTGTCACTGGTCTCAAACTTAGTGCCAAGTGATAGACTCGGTTTGTTTTTTATCAGTGATTTGTGGGATGTTCTTCTCATAGCTTTGATGTTTCAGTGACTTTATGGTCTCACGGCAAATCCAAGGTGGTTGAACTTGCGAATTTTAAGTCATTTGTATTTTTCCTAACAGTACTTACCTCAAACTACTTTCTTAGGAGAGTCTGGGAATCACCTTAAACATCGACCAAGAATTTTGCGTAGTTCCCCCTCTCTCCGCTACCTCGCAGGGGCGCTCCGGGGCGGAAGGATACTCGCCCTGGGGCGACCCTGGTTCAGCGCGTGGGGTCGCGCTTGTTAGTCAGTAAGCGTTTAAGTCCTCCTCGAACTCCTGTAAGATACTCGGGGTAGGATGGGAGGGCCATAACCTGAAAGTAGTTCGAGGTAAGTACTGTTAGGAAAAATACAATTTTCAATATTAAACTTACCCGATAATCATGTAGCTGTCAACTCCGTTGCCCGACAGAATTCTATGGAGGGATACGCCAGCTATCACAATACTAGAAGGGGGTGTACTTACCAGCGCCACCTGTGGCCAGGTACTCAAGTACTTCTTGTTGACACCTCCTCAATTATTCCTCTGTCGTGCTTCCGGCAAGACGTTCTGGGATACGCTTATGATCTTCGAGTTTGTTCACGGCTAATTGGTGAAGTATTCTCTCAGATTTCGGCTGTCGCATTACTGGAAACCTTCTTATATTAGCTAGATAGCTTTTATATAGTCCTGATTAACGGTTAACGATCTTTTGCTTGATTTTGGAACCCCTTTGGCTAACTCTTTGGATTCAAGATGTCTGACATTTCGCAAGCCCCCTCCCATAGACGATGTAGGTCTTGCAATAGGCGTATTCCGAAGGCCTCGGTAGATCCTCACACCGCTTGTTCTTACTGTAGGGACAGGCCCTGTCAGTTAGAAAATCGATGTGAGGAATGCGCCGGACTTTCGGAACTGGAATTTGTCCGTCTTTTAAAATATTCATCTAAGTTAGAGAGAGGTAGAGTTAGGAGGAGTTCTTCTCACTCTTCACTGTTTTCCTCACCTCATGATCCCCTACCTTTTCCTACCCCTGTAATGGCTACCCCCGAACCTACTGTTTGCCCTCCGCCTGATATGTCTGTTGTTTTGCGTGCTATTCAGGCCTTAGGCGATAAAGTAGAATCAGTGGTAAGTGACCATAAGTCTCTGATGGCCGAAGTAAAGGAACTTAAGGTCAAGAGTGCAGTGGGTGGAATTAGTGCCAGTGCTGTGACGAGTGCTAGTGTCAGTGCAGTGCCAAGTGCTAGTGTCAGTGCCAGTGTGGTGCGTGAGGATACTTCTGTGCGAGCCAGTCGTCCTCCCAGTCCGGGACCTCTTGCAAGCTCCCAAGCCCAGGGGAGAAGCAATGTCGAAGGGCATAAGGGTTCGGCAGGCCTTGTTAGGCGCACAGAAGTATCCTCGGTGGTTGCGGGCGTGTCTTCCAAAGACCGTCACTCCCACCTGCAGACGATTGAGCCCGTCTTTTTCTCGTCCGCTGATCATCTGTCAGGGAAGAAACGTTGGTCTCAGGTCTCGAGACCACTTAAACGCAGAGTCCAGTCCGCGAGTGCTCAGCCAGGTTGCAGTCATTGGCTCAGCTCTGACTCGCCGCAGTCATCTGTCGACTGCACTCCGCCCAAGAGGAGTAAGGTTCTGCCACAACAGAGCTCGACTGTTAAGGCTTTACCTCAGCCTACTGTTGTTTCTGCCGACCCTAAGTGGACTCTACTTCAGTCCATGCAAGCACAGCTTTCGGACTTGATGCGTGAGTGTCGGGCTGAGAGTGTTGCTCCTCCGCCTCCGCCTACACTCCCTCCGCCTGCGCTCGCTCCGCCTGCGCTTGCTCCGCCTGATCGCAGTACCACCTGCCAGGCGTACGATGTTGAGCCACGGTCTGAGTTTGCTGTTCCCAGTGGTGTTCAGCCTCCGCCTTCTTTAAGGCAACCTTTGCTATGGGATCAGGAGGATTATACCTCTCTTCCTCCGCCTCCCCTTGCTGCTCCACCAGTGGTGCAACTCTCGGCTGAGGTACAACAACCTCTCCCGTCCATGAGTCAGTCTCCTCAGCTCTCGCTGCAGCGAGCTCAACCATCCACAAGGCAAGCTCCACTACACCTTGGCCTTGCGCCTCAGGAGCCTCAGCTTGCGAGACATTTACCTTGTTCTGCGCAGCCTCAACCTCATCACGCTCCGCTCACACCACAGGAACAGGAACTTGCTACTCCGCTTCCACCAACCGCTCAGCAAGCGCTACCCTTGGGTTCAACCACTCATGCTAGGAGTCAGCCTCCTCCACCCATGCGCCTTCCTTCTGCTTCGTCTGTTATTCAGCCTTTGCAGTCTGAGCCTCAGGTTCTCCCTCAACTGTTACTTGAAGAGGAAACCACTACTATTGTTCCTACTCGTTCTGACTCTGCTGTTCAGCATTCTTGTCCGATATCTTCGCTACACTCTGGTGATGAGGCGTCTGATGATGAGGAGGCACACCTGGATCCCTCGTCAGACGTGGATGAATCCAAGCCTTCTCCACAGTCTATTGACTTTCGTAAGGTCTTGGCTCTGCTTAGGGAGGTTTACCCAGACCACTTTGTCTCTGCTATTCCCCGCTCTCCGCCATCTGAGTTTTCGCTGGGCATACAACAAGCTAAGTCCTCCTATACTAAGCTAGTCCTAGCAAGGTCCTCTAAGAGAGCATTAAGGATCTTAGGGGAGTGGCTGCAGACTAAGCAACACCTTGGCAAAACTTCTTTCATGTTCCCGCCGACTAAGCTCACTTCGAAAGCGAGCGTTTGGTATGCCACAGGAGAAGCACCAGGCTTGGGAGTACCTGCCTCTGCCCAGGCTGACTTCTCAAGTCTGGTAGACTCGCCTCGGAGAACTGCAATGAGGCGCTCTAAGGTTTGCTGGACCTTCTCAGACCTTGATCACTTACTGAAAGGACTGTTTAGAGCATTTGAGATGTTCAACTTTCTTGACTGGTGCCTGGGGGCCCTCAGCAAGAAGACCTCTCCTGCGGACAAGGATTCTGCCATGCTATTAATGTCCTGCATGGATAAGGCCATTAGGGATGGATCTGGTGAGCTTGCGTCGATGTTTGTATCAGGGGTTTTGAAGAAAAGGGAACAGCTGTGTACCTTCCTTTCCTCCAGCATTACACCTTGCCAAAGGTCACAACTCCTTTTTGCTCCGCTCTCGAAGTTCCTCTTCCCTGAAGAGCTGGTTAAGGACTTGTCTGCTGCCCTGATACAAAAGGACACACACGATCTTGTAGCCTCATCGGCTCGTAAGTCTAAGGTTACTACCTCAGTCCCCAAGACTTATCGCTCCCCAGTGGCTGATACCCCTGCTACGAGGTTCATACCGCCCTTTCGTGGTAGAGCCCCCAGCCGAGGAAGCTCCCGTCCAGACTCTTACAGGAGCAAGTCCAGGAAAGGCTCCAGGACATCTAAAGGTAAAAACTGACTCTCCGCATCTCCAGACAGCAGTAGGAGCCAGACTCAAGATCTTCTGGCGAGCCTGGGAGAAGAGAGGTGCAGACGCCCAGTCTGTCAGTTGGCTGAGGAACGGTTACAGGATTCCATTCTGCCTCAAACCACCTCTGACCACATCGCCCATCAACCTCTCTCCCAACTACAAAGAAGAGGACAAGAGGCTAGCATTGCACCAGGAGGTGTCGCTACTTGTGCAGAAGAAGGCAGTGGTTATAGTCCGGGACCATCAATCCCCGGGCTTCTACAACCGTCTCTTTCTTGTGGCCAAGAAGACAGGAGGTTGGAGACCGGTGCTGGACGTCAGCGCGCTCAACGCGTATGTCACCAAGCAGACGTTCACGATGGAGACGACGAAGTCGGTCTTAGCAGCGGTCAGGCAGGAGGACTGGATGGTTTCGTTGGACTTGAAAGATGCCTACTTTCACGTTCCTATTCATCCAGACTCCCAACCTTTCCTGAGATTCGTTTTCGGAAAGGTTGTCTACCAATTCCAAGCCCTGTGCTTTGGCCTAAGCACAGCTCCTATGGTCTTTACTCATCTGATGAGGAATATAGCAAAATTCCTACACTTATCGGACATCAGAGCCTCCCTCTACTTAGACGACTGGCTGTTGAGAGCCTCCACGAGTCGTCGCTGTCTGGAGAATCTCAATTGGACTTTAGACTTAATCAGAGAACTGGGTCTATTAGTCAACATAGAAAAGTCTCAACTCATTCCCTCCCAATCCATTGTGTACCTGGGAATGGAGATTCGGAGTCAGGATTTTCGGGCTTTTCCATCGGCCCCCAGGATAAGCCAAGCCCTAGAGTGCATCATGAGCATGCTGAAGAGGAGCAGTTGCTCGGTGAGACAGTGGATGAGTCACAGGGACCCTTTCATCACTGGCCCTGTTCGTCGAGCTAGGGAGACTCCACCTCCGCCCTCTTCAATTCCATCTTGCAGCTCATTGGGACAAGGGTTCGACTCTCGAAGCAGTCTCTATCCCAATCACCCAAGAGATGAAGACCACTCTCCTGTGGTGGAAGCACAACCTCCTTCTCAGGGAGGGTCTATCGTTGGCTATTCAGACCCCCAATCTTCATCTCTTCTCAGATGCATCGGACTCGGGCTGGGGTGCGACCTTGAACGGACGGGAATGCTCGGGAACGTGGAACGAAGAACAGGGATTACTCCACATCAACTGCAAGGAGCTACTAGCAGTTCATTTAGCCCTGTTGAACTTCAAGTCCCTCCTGCTAGGCAAAGTGGTGGAGGTGAACTCAGACAATACCACAGCCTTGGCTTACATCTCCAAGCAAGGAGGGACCCATTCGAGGAGCCTATACGAGATCTCAAGGGACCTCCTCATTTGGTCAAGAGGTCTAAACCTCACTCTGGTCACGAGGTTCATTCAGGGCGATATGAACGTCTCAGCAGATCGCCTAAGCAGAAGGAATCAGGTCATTCCCACGGAATGGACCCTCCACAAGAGTGTGTGCAACAGACTTTGGACCTTGTGGGGTCAACCTACCATAGATCTGTTTGCCACCTCCATAACCAAGAGACTTCCGCTGTACTGTTCCCCTGTTCCAGACCCTGCAGCAGTTCATGTGGATGCTTTTCTACTGAACTGGTCCCATCTCGACCTGTACGCATTCCCACCGTTCAAGATAATAAACAAAGTTCTGCAGAAATTCCTCTCGCACGAAGGGACACGGCTGACGCTGGTTGCTCCCCTTTGGCCTGCAAGAGAATGGTTCACAGAGGTACTTCAATGGCTAGTCGACATCCCCAGGACTCTACCTCTAAGAGTGGACCTTCTACGTCAACCTCACGTAGACAGGTTGCACCCAAACCTCCACGCTCTTCGGCTGACTGCCTTCAGACTGTCGAAAGATTCGCTAGAGCTAGAGGCTTTTCGAAGGAGGCAGCCAGTGCGATTGCCAGAGCGAGAAGGGTTTCCACTCGTAGAGTCTACCAGTCTAAGTGGGAGGTCTTCCGAAGCTGGTGTAGAGCCAATTCAATATCCTCTACCAATACCTCTGTGACCCAAATAGCTGACTTCCTTCTACATCTTAGGAATGAGAGATCCCTTTCAGCCCCTACGATTAAAGGGTATAGGAGTATGTTGGCTTCAGTTCTCCGCCACAGAGGTTTGGACCTTTCTTCCAACAAGGACCTTCAAGACATTCTTAAGAAGTCTTTTGAGACGTCTAAAGAGCGTCGTCTATCCACTCCAGGCTGGAACCTAGACGTAGTCTTAAGGTTCCTTATGTCACCTAGGTTCGAACCTCTCCAGTCAGCTTCCTTCAAGGACCTTACCCTCAAGACTCTTTTTCTCGTCTGCCTTGCAACAGCTAAGAGAGTCAGTGAGGTTCATGCCTTCAGCAAGAACATTGGTTTCACGACCGAATCTGCAACATGTTCTTTTCAGCTCGGATTCCTAGCAAAGAACGAACTTCCTTCACGTCCTTGGCCTAGATCGTTTGAAATACCTAGCCTCTCCAACATGGTAGGTAACGAACTAGAGAGAGTTCTTTGCCCTGTCAGAGCTCTCAAATTTTATCTTAAGAGGTCTAAACCTCTTCGAGGACAGTCAGAAGCCTTATGGTGTGCCATCAAGAAACCTTCGAGGCCCATGTCCAAGAATGGGGTTTCATATTATATAAGGCTTCTGATTAGAGAAGCCCACTCTCACTTAAAGGAGGAAGACCTTGCATTGCTGAAGGTAAGGACCCACGAAGTAAGAGCCGTAGCTACTTCGATGGCCTTTAATAAAAACCGTTCTCTGCAGAGCATAATGGATGCAACCTATTGGAGGAGCAAGTCAGTGTTTGCATCATTTTATCTTAAAGATGTCCAGTCTCTTTACGAGAACTGCTACACCCTGGGACCATTCGTAGCAGCGAGTGCAGTAGTAGGTGAGGGCTCAGCCACTACATTCCCTTAATCCCATAACCTTTTTTAACCTTTCTCTTGAATGCTTTTATTGTTGTTTTTATGGTTGTTACGGTAGGCTAAGAAGCCTTCCGCATCCTTTTGATTTGGCGGGTGGTCTATTCATTCTTGAGAAGCGCCTGGGTTAGAGGTTTTGTAGAGGTCCTTTAGTAGGGGTTGCAACCCCATATACTTTGGCACCTTTGGGTTGATTCAGCCTCCAAGAGGAACGCTGCGCTCAGTAAGGAAGACGAACTTAAAAAAGAGGCAGAGTAACGGTTTAATTCGACTTCCTTACCAGGTATTATTTCATTGTTATTTGAGATAACTGTTATATGAAATATGGGATACTTAGCTATCCTTTAATCTTGTACACTGGTTTTCACCCACCCCCCTGGGTGTGAATCAGCTACATGATTATCGGGTAAGTTTAATATTGAAAAATTTTATTTTTATTAGTAAAATAAATTTTTGAATATACTTACCCGATAATCATGATTTAATCGACCCTCCCTTCCTCCCCATAGAGAACCAGTGGACCGAGGAATAATTGAGGAGGTGTCAACAAGAAGTACTTGAGTACCTGGCCACAGGTGGCGCTGGTAAGTACACCCCCTTCTAGTATTGTGATAGCTGGCGTATCCCTCCATAGAATTCTGTCGGGCAACGGAGTTGACAGCTACATGATTATCGGGTAAGTATATTCAAAAATTTATTTTACTAATAAAAATAACATATTACTTGAAATTTGTGATTTGTTCCAACACGGAGTACTTACCTCGAACTACTTTCTTAGGAGACTTACACTTTAGGAGGAGGGAGTGGCTTACAGTTCGGAATATTCAAGACTTCCTGGGGTACGTGACCTAGATAGGTGACTATGTCTGGAACGCCCAGGGATGTGCCTCAACGTCCCATTCTCTCATGTGAATCCAAGGTGGTTGAACTTGCGAATCACACAAATGCGATATTGTTTTATTATTGTAGCTCAGGATTTGTTGACATGGAATGAGATTGGATTATCCAGGTACATTTAACCTCAATTTAACCCTTTTACCCCCAAAGGACGTACTGGTACGTTTCACAAAACCCATCCCTTTACCCCCATGGACGTACTGGTACGTCCTTGCAAAAAAATGCTTTAAAAATTTATTTGTTCATATTTTTGATAATTTTCTTGAAAAAATTCAGGCATTTTCCAAGAGAATGAGACCAACCTGACCTCTCTATGACAAAAATTAAGGCTGTTAGAGCAATTTAAAAAAAATATACTACAAAATGTGCTGGGAAAAAAATAACCCCCTGGGGGTTAAGGGTTGAAAATTTCCAAATACCCCGGGGGTAAAAGGGTTAACCTCAATTTAAGAAAGATGTTTGCGTTATATCTTCAACTTTGTATGAATATAATGAGAGCCTCTGGAGGAAAATTGAGAGTAGCTACATTTTCTCTTAGTTTGCTGGAAAGGAAATGACTCTGAATGTTTCCTTTAGTTGCATGGGTTAGATAGGGAACCCATCCCTGTTTATTTTTGGCATAATGATTTCACATTGATTAATCTGTTATTGGACTTTGCTGAAACAATTTCTTTGGTTATCACAGTATCATTATGGGTCTTGAGAAATTCTCAGTTTAATTCGCAACAGATGTGTTGGAGAAGTTTCGTTTGTTTTTGTTGTCGGTGTATTAGAATGCATTTGGGACAGAATTTAGGTTGGCAAAATACAGTACCTTAAAATGGAAATAATTTTATAAGATGTGCAGTCATACCGTAAATTATGTTTTAAGGACAACTTGGTACAGTTATTGGAATCTGATCAACGCAAGTGCTGGGGAGGAACGAGGGGTAGTTTGTAGAGCTACGGCCAAGCGTCGTAATTTTCTTATTATCGCTCCGACTGTTATCTTGTATAGGATAAAAACGTTTGGAAATGGTCTCCGGATCTTAAATATGTGCTTAAACGCACACTTTTATGTTTTTTGCCGAAAACCCTATTATTACCTGAAATTTTGTGGCTCGAGTTCTTACTCCGGCCACGAATCTTCTCGCTCCCGTAGTAGGTAAGGGGGGGGGTCCGGGGGGGCAAAGCCCCCCTGGGTAAGGATACGGCTTTTAGCATAGGTTAGGTGGGTTTTTTAAGTTAGCTTCTCCCGCCAAAATCGTTTTTAGAACGACGGCCAGTTCAGAATATTCCAATTTTCTACGAACTCGATTTTAGTGTGACGGCCACAGTCCACCCCACTTTATAATATTCCCATTTTCTATGAATGAAAACGGATCTGGCCGTCACCCTACAAAGGCTCCGGAATGAGGATGGGGGGTGGGGAGATGTAGGGGTAGAGAGGGGGGATGTTGATGAAGGAGAGGTCTAATTGGGGAGGGATCTATGGTCGTGGTTCAATCACGCCCCAGTTTTCTATACCGACACTCAAAGAGTGAGCGAGCTAGGTTTATTCCTGGCATTCCATGCATCTCTCTTATTTCTCTGGTATATTCAGCAATAACTATGCCTTAGAAATGGTGCTAGAGGAGCATTTCACGGAGCGACACAGGTTCCTCGCCCAGAAATAGATTTTTCCTTCGTCAAAATCCCTTTATCTTTTGGTTTACAAAATAAGCAGGAAATAACTTTACTCTTCATTTTAATTTAATGTAAGGGTCAGGTAGTTGTCCTCCAAGGGAGGTACTGATAGCTGCATTTTGGTATTTAACCCTTCTACCCCCAATGGACGTACTGGTACGTTTCACAAAACTCATCCCTTTACCCCCATGGACGTACTGGTACGTCCTTGCAAAAAAATGCTATTTACATTTTTTTGCATATTTTTGATAACTTTATAAGAAATTTCAGGCATTTCCCAAAATAATGAGACCAACCTGACCTCTCTATGACAAAAATTAAGGCTGTTAGAGCAATTTAAAAGATGTATATTGCAAAATGTGCTTGAAAAAAAGAAACGCCTGGCGGTTAAGGGTTGGAAAGTTCCAAATAGCCTGGGAGTAAAAGGGTTAAGGCTACCCTGGTACCAATACCACGCCTTTCAGTCCCACCTTGAAGGGTGTGCTGCCTGTGCTAACTCGTTAGTGTAGGGGAATGTAAGAGCCGTCCCATCTGGCACATAAATGGCTGGGGTGAATCGGGGGTGAAGCTGGGGGTGTCAGGGTAGTTCTCTGCATTTGATGTCATCCTCTTTTCCAAAGTCTTTTGCGCATTTGAGAAGCATCACACAAACTTACCTTAGTCGTGTATTTGTCCTTGCTGCTTTCTAGGGAGCTTTTATCATCCTTTATATAATGGACTGTGCTTGAAATAAGGACTCCTGTCCTCGGTGATGACTTGGGGACACTAAAGTAAACTATGAATGTCTATACATTAATGATAATTTGTTCACATTCAGGGTTTTATAAGGGCTTATTTCATACATTTATTTTGCTCATTTCCAATTTTTGTATTTAATGTGTGATGGCATTAACAAGTTTCTACTTCAATGTCAGTTGTAACCAAAGTAACGTATGAAATATTTCAGTATAGCTATTTTTTTTTCTTTTTTTTTTTCTTTATCAAAATCCTGTAAATCTTGTGGGTGTTGCAAGTGGCTTTATATTGTTCTTGTGTAATATAATTGACCTTTTAAAAGGTAGGAATTGGAATAACCAATTGATTTTCTAAATTAATTTTGAATTTACTGAGTGTAAATATTCTGAGTCATCTGAAGATAATTGCTAAACGATAGAGAAGGTAGAAACTTGATTTGAAATTCCCGTGTAATTTGTTGAAAAAAAATTTAGTTTTGCTAAAGGTATGACTTAGAAATGGGACCAAATTTAGATGCCTTTTTAATTGTTTAGTGAAAGTGATGTCCTAAAATAGGTTAATGATATAACAAAAGGATATTTGTGAAAACAATTGGTAATGTATTAAGGCAGGATCCTATTTCTAGTTCTCATTAGAAATTCCGGTTCACCAAGTAGGCCTATATAAAAATTAGCCGAGATCAGTTTGCGCTATGGAACTAAATATTAGATATTAAGAAATATTTTATATCAAGATATTTTAATTGTTGTTCTGTAGTTTTTAAATAAGAAAATTATTTTATTTTCATTTTTTTATAGGTAATGGACTGAAATGATTGACGGCTTCTGCTCTTCTTCAACTGAAGATCAAAGTCGTGTGAAACTCGAGGCTGACTTAATCATATAAACCTATAGAATGGTGAGTGTTGAGTTTCATTTAAGGAGAGAGAGAGAGAGAGTTTCTCTTGCCTTGATACTCCGTTTCTCTTGCCTCGATACTCCAAGTTTCTCAATACCCAGTTCCTCTTGCCTCAATACTTCGTTTCTCTTGCCTCAATAGTCCCAGTTTCTCTTGCCTTGATATTCCCATTCTCCTCTTTTTGTCTTCTCGAGTCATGAAAATACATTAATATTTGGGACAGTTTTAATTAACATATATTTTTTGGAGCCTCAATAGCCTTTTTTTTAATTCAATTTGTCCGTTTCACATATGTAGTGTTTTTAATGACTTAATCTTAACTATTTCTTTGTTCCTATCTTGGTTTTTTTAATACACATTTTGTCCCAGGTACGACTACAGCAAATATAATATTACGTATTTAAGACAACAAATAACGATAAATATTGCTTATATTGTAATTGTTCTTTTAGACATCACTTTGATAAGCGTTTTAGAAAGATGAAAAATACTTTATCTAAATAGGAGATAATTACATATGCAATCTAATATACAGTACTATAATATACCATTTTGCACTAGGCCTAATTTTAAATATAGGTGATATATCATTTGTAATAGTCCTTGTGCTGTTAACATGGATAAAATGGGTTATTTAAAAACCAAGATAGGAACAAATATATGTTATATTGTCAAATACCAAAATTCCATTGATAGAAATGTTCAGTATTTATGTAATATAGTGAAATTTTGTGTAGTCTCTTGAGAATGCTATTTGTTTTGTAGTCTCTTGAATGCTATTTGTTTTGTAGTCTCTTAAATGCTATTTAAGAGACTATAAAACAAAACAAATAACGTATAAGAGACTACAAAACAAAACAAATAGCATTTAAGAGCATTTGTTTTGTTTTTTAGTCTCTTAAATGCTATTTGTTTTGTTTTGTAGTGTCTTAAATAGCATTCAAGAGCATTTGTTTTGTTTTGTTTTTTAGTCTCTTAAATGCTATTGGTTTTGTTTTGTATTGTCTTAAATAAATAGCATTTAAGAGACTACAAAACCAGAATAAATCAGACTACAAAACAAAAGAAATGCTCTTAAATGCTATTTGTTTAACCTTTTTACTTCTCTCTGCAAATATTCTTATATTTGTAAACTAATTTTGAAATTTCATATTTTGCAGGTATAGGCCTAAATAGATAACTCTGCAATCTTCTGGTATGAGAATACTCAGCTTTAAGCTAAGATTCTGAGACAAGAGGAGGATCGTCGACACCGAAGAAATAAATCGAAAGACGCTGGTAAATCCAGGGCAAAATTACGTAAAATCTGGATCCATTGTCAAATTCAAAGAAAACATATTGATTTTAATTTTTTTTTTTTTGTTGGTAGCGACAAAACAGTATCTCAGTTTTAAAATATGTTTTTGGAATAATAATAAAAAGTAATGATATTTATTATGTAATTTTATTTTGACCCAAAGAAATGATACAATTGTATTCTTTTTGTACAACAAGCAAAGATTTTGAACGATTGTAATAGCATATACGGGTGGTATGACTGGCCAGGATTTTGAAATGTTGCCTAAACGTTGCCAGGTAGGATATTTATCCTGAATTACTGGAATTCATATCTTTCCTCTATATAGGAGGGACGGCCAGGGGTCACACCTTAAGGCTAAAGTAGATTACCATTTCCTCTATATCCGTCCCAGGATACAAAACTTAATCATCATCTTCACTTTCTGTAAAGTATATCACAGTTTAGCATTAATATAGAAAATGGGCATCATGGAAAACGAGATTCAAGATCACGGAATCACAGTTACTATACACTCCTATCACTAAGGACTAAACAATAAAAGTAATAATATGCTAATTCCTATAGAGATATTGTTGCTTATCATGTAACTATAAAGGGAGTACTGGGAAAATTATATACAAGGAATATATAACGGCTAGACGTGTGGTCGTTATATTAGCAAAATCAACATGCATAGATTAAGCATTGTAAAATTATATTTATATTAAATATGAGGAATACAAATACATTAACTAGATAATTTGAAGAGATGAAAACATTAACACTGAATAACAATAAACATTATATATCTAAAGACATTTGTAGAATAAATATGCGAGTGGAAATAAGCAAAAATAATATTGCTTTTAACTGTGAAATATTAATAATGAATTACGAAGCATATGTTACAAAAGATGGACAGTTAAATTTTAACAAGATACAAGCGAAAAACTGAAAAACAATTTGGTTTTTGCAACTTTTTTAGGTCAAAAATCTTCTGATACATTGAATGATACTGGATATTAAAGGCAAATGTTATTGATTTTACAATGCAATATATAAGGACGGAAGTATGTCAAAGAAAATCTCTACGTGAATATGAATGACATAGGCCTAGATTAGACATGGGGTCTATCATTAAGGTCTGGGCTGATTACAGTTTATTCCAATGGACGAAAAAACCAGGAAATGTTTAAAAAGCTTTAAAAAGAAACAGTGAAAGGTTAAAGAAACTGATAAAAGCTTGAGACAAAGAAATAACATATTAATTATTAGGTTTATGAAAGGAACTATGAAATCTCCAATGAAGACGGATCATGGTTTAAAATTGAGCATGTGGTCATCAACTTATATGCTGTTGCATTTTACCATGGATTACTTTATAACTTTTCAAATTTCCTTAAATTTAAAGCTATTAAAACTGCAATTATCTTAAAAATTACTTTGATATCATGGAAATTACTCAAGCTGAGGTAATTCCCTTAAAAGTTTAAACCCTGCAGGTGATAAATTTATTACTGTCAAATGAAACACTTAAATTGAAGACGCTGGCAGGTGTATAATAAGAGTTAGGGTAAGAATTAAAATCTGTCGAGAGTCAACCATGAGCCCTCTCTGTTTACCACGGGGATAAAACTAGCAAAAAAAGACATTGAAACATCCAAGGCACCAGAGGAAGCAGCAGGGCCTACCGGAACTGCGTCACAATCGCTCGCCATTCATTCCTACTTCTAGCACGCTCTCTTGCCTCTCTCACATCTATCCTCCTATCACCCAGAGCTTTCTTCACTCCATCCATCCACCCAAACCTTGGCCTTCCTCTTGTACTCCTCCCATCAACTCTTGCATTCATCACCTTCTTTAGCAGACAGCCATTTTCCATTATCTCAACATGGCCAAACCACCTCAACACATTCATATCCACTCTAGCTGCTAACTCATTTCTTACACCCGTTCTCACCCTCACCACTTCGTTCCTAACCCTATCTACTCGAGATACACCAGCCACACTCCTTAGACACTTCATCTCAAACACATTCAATTTCTCTCTCTCCGTCACATTTCATTCCCCACAACTCCGATCCATACATCACAGTTGGTACAATCACTTTCTCATACAGAACTCTCTTTACATTCATGCCCAACCCTCTATTTTTTACTACTCCCTTAACTGCCCCCAACACTTTGCATCCGTCATTAACTCTCTGGCGTACATCTGCTTCCACTCCACCATTTGCTGCAACAACAGACCCCATGTACTTAAACTGATCCAACATGGTATTCAACCTCGCACCACCTTCCCTTCTCGTACATCTCATAACCTTACTCTTACCCACATTAACTCTCAACTTCCTTCTCTCTCACACCCTTACAAATTCTGTCACTAGTCGGCCAAGCTTCTCTTCTGTGTCTGCAACCAGTACAGTATCATCCGCAAACAACAACTGATTTACCTCCCATTCATGGTCATTCTCGTCTACCAGTTTCAATCCTCATCCAAGCACTCGAGCATTCACCTCTCTCACCACTCCATCAACATACAAGTTAAACAACCACGGCGACATCACACATCCCTGTCTCAGCCCCTCTCTCACCGGAAACCAATCGCTCACTTCATTTCCTATCCTAACACACGCTTTACTACCTTTGTAGAAACTTTCCACTGCTTGCAACAACCTTCCACCAACTCCATATAACCTCATCAAATTCCACATTGCTTCCCTATCAACTCTATCATGGACACAGCTGTATTTCCTTTTTCCCTATTACAAATGCCTAAGCAAAAATCAAAAGCCTACAATATCCCACAGTCATCTCATCACTTAACCTTGTCTGTTTATTTTACTATTAGATAACAATAGCTCGAAGGAACAAGTTCAGGACGTAAACAAACCCTGTAAAGCCTTGGCCAAGTCCACAGATGTAAATCTGGCAGGAGCTCCGGATTCCGCTGCCACCGGCGACCTCTTCTGGCGTCTTGGAGGTGAAGTGCACGTGGTTGCGGGTCATGCGACGGAGGCCTTCCTTTCGGATGCTCTCCCAGTACTTGCGGTACGTCCCGTGGATCACCGGCGTGCCGTCGTCCGACGTGATCTCCTCTAGCTCTAGGTCCTCAACCTGGAAAGAGCATGAAGTTAAAATGTACTACTACTACAAAAGAGAGAGAGAGAGAGAGAGAGAGATATATATATATGCACAATTGCCAATACTCAGTACAAAACTCGGAATATAGCATCAAATGACCTTCCTGTAATACACTACTAATATCTTTGCTTCCAACAAAAATCAAGGTCAGAAAAGAGAGAGGAAACAGACAGAAGGTCAGATATGTGAAGTAAACTCTAGCGAGGAAACAGATACGTTCAACGCGCGTGTCAGAACACGTGTCTCAAACCTTACGCCAGTAGACATTGACAGTGGTTCTTAAAATTTTTTGCCTTGTGCCCCCCTTTCTGCATTAAGCATAGATCTCATGCCCCCCTCCCCATCCTTGAAATTTTTGCCAAACAAGAAAGTACCGTATGTATGTATATATTGTTTTTATAAACAATATGTTGCGTTTTGTAGGCTAATATACTTCATTGGGTATGTGAGTATATGAATGAATGATAGATTTTTATTTCATTGCTGTTGATTTTTTATACGAATGCACTGTACTTTATTTCAATAAAATAAACATTGTTCATAGAAAATGGGTAAAATAAATATATTATGATACAACAAAATTTCTATAAAAATACTAATTACTGTAAAAATAAGCATAATTTTTACTCTTAATACAATCATTTATGGATCATGACCATATCAAAAAATATTACACATCCGCATTAGTGATTAATTCATCCATATTTATGTAGTATTGTAAAACAAAAGACATCATAAATACTACATTTTTTGTTTTAATTGTTACTATTTTAACTATTTGTAATATTATAGAAAAAGTGGATTATAACCAGTGGCTGTTTAGACTTAGTGCTACTCATCAGTGGGATGGGTGATACTGGCTCTTTAGAGCAACTAGACGGGGAATGTTTGGTGGTGTTTGGCTCAATGTAAATCGGAGATCACTAGCCACATCAAGCTTATTTCTTTTCTTCGTTTTGATTCCAACTAATGCTGAGAACCCTGCTTCACAAAGGTAAGTAGACGAAAAGGGGACAATCACTTGTAGGATTCGCTGACTGACTTTCTGGTAAACTGAAAGATATTTTATCCAAAACTTTTCCATACCAAGAGAGGTATGATCATCTTTTGCCACAGAAATAGACTTCAGTTCTAGGAACTGCTCTTGTAAATCTTCTGGAATATCATCAACTTCCAGGGAAAAGGGGTCTCTGGCAAGATTGAATACAAAACTCCTCTCACCGATGTTAGGGAAATAACGTTGAAACTCATTTTCCAGTCCTTGAAGGTGATCTTTGATCACGGTTTTAAGGCTGTCACTGAAGCTCTTCTCATTCAAAATTTCAATCAGACGAGGAAAGGATGATGTGTTCTTCTTCTGGATATGACGCTTCCTTGTAACTGTTGGTTCAACACATTTAAAGCTTCAACAATATCAGCAAGGTATGCCAAGGACAAGCCTACCTCCTCTGAATTAAAGCTGACAAGGTACTCCTTTTGTTCAATTTATAAAAACAGTGCAACCTCTTCTCGAAGCTCGTACCAGCGTCCCAACATGTTACCCTTTGACAGCCAGCGCACATTAGTGTGGAAAAGCAGTGTCTCATGCTCTGTTTCCAAATCTTGACACAACTTCATAAACAGTCGTGTGTTGAGAGCACTATACTGTATGTGGTTCACAATCTTGATCATGATGTTGATATGTCTCTGGAGTTACGAGGGTAGTGTTTTTGCTGCCAAAGCCTGGTGATGTATGAAGCAGTGTGTAGAAATTACCGATAGAGCCTTTTCTTTCACCTTCGTAACAAGCCTGAGCGTGTTTCCAACATCGCTGGAGCTCCATCAGTGCACACGCCAATCAGTTTTTCCCAGGATATGTCCTGTTCTTGGAAAAAGTCAGACACAGCTTTGAAGACGTCATCAGCTGTGGTACTGGTCTCCAAAGAGATACAAAACAGCATATCCTCCTCCGGCGACTCTTTCCAGATGAATCGTGTGTAAAATAGCAACTGAGAACACGGAGATACATCTGTGGATTTGTAACATTGTATTGCAAAGACTGGGGAAAATTCAACCTTCTCCACCACTTGAGTTTTTATGTCCTCCGCCATTTCATCAATCAGAAGCTT
>NC_090767.1:52988396-53048396 GCF_036898095.1 Palaemon carinicauda | reverse complement strand
CTGAATACATCTTTAAATGTTCAAAACGCTTCAAGAAGACTGAAATTTCAGACACATCATTGTTCAGAAAGCATGTATGATATCCAAAACGCTTCCAGAAACTAAAATTACCGATAGAACTTTGCTCATGAGGCATCTATAATGTTCAAAACGCTTCCAGAAGACTGAAATTACAGAAACATCGGTGCTCAGAATGCATCTAAAGTGTTCAAAACGCTTCGGGAAGACTGATATTACAAAAAACATCATTATTCAAAAGGCATCTATAATGTTCATAACGCTTCCAAAAGAATTATATTACAAAAACATCATTATTAAGAATGCATCTGTAATGTTCAAAATGCTTTCAGAATTTTAAGATTAGAGAATCGTCATTGTTCAGAATGCATCTATAATGTTTAAAAGGCTTCCAGAAACTTAAATTATGGAATCATCACTGTTCAAAATGCATCTATGATGTTCAAAGAGCTTCCAAAAGACTGAAAGTACAGAAACAACCTTGTTCAGGTATGCATATATAATTATCAAAACACATCTAGAACACTGAATAGACAGTAACATCATTTTTAAGAAAGCATCTGTAATTTTCAAAACATTTCCAGAAGAATGAAAACACAGAAACATCATTGTTTAAAATGCGTCTATAATGTTCAAAACGCTTTTAGAAGACTAAAATTACAGACACTTCTTAGTCCGGAATGCATCTATCACTTTAAAAACACTTCCAAAATACTGGAATTACAGAAACATCATTGTTCAGAATGCATCTATAATGTTCAAAACGTTTCCCGAAGACTGAAATTACAGAAATACCATTGTTCAAAATGCAGATATATGTTTAACCCTGGATAGGTACGGTCCTCGGACACCCCTTTAAGGGTATACTCTGACGCGAACGACCCCGACGCCAAAAAAAATTCTTGAAAAATCAGTTTTTGCAGTAACCTCCTTTTTTCTTTTGCCAAAAAAACTTCAATGAATGCTTAAAACAACTGTAAAGATAAATACTACTCATCTGCAGAAAAACTATTTATTATAAATATTTTAAAAAATTAAGTAGAAAAAAAAAGACCTGACATAAAAATTCATAAAAAAAGTTTATACATATATACACAAATCCTTTTAGGAATTGATTCTTGAATGTTTAGGACACATCTTGATGTATTTTGGATGAAGTCAGACCCATGGAGGTGAAGATCTGAAATGAGAAAAAAAGGGTAACTTTTTTTGGCCAAAAAAAATTGTCCAAATTTCATGAATTTTTTTGGGTACCCAAATGAAATAGGAAGTGGCTAATTTTTTTAGGGAATAAACATATGTTATCCTAAAATAGAAATATGTAAAAAAATCTTCATTATTTTGTAAATTACATTTATATCAGGGGCCATATCTAAAGGTAATTTTTTGAGTACTTGGAAATTTCGTAAAAAAATACATATATTTAATATATAATATGATATTTATGCAGGTAAAAAAATACCAAAATATCACAAATTCTATAGGGAACAAGAATATATATAGATAGGGCAGCTTACGCTTCGGATATGTCCACAAAATGGCCGCCAACCACACTGACTCAGACTCCCTAATCTGCCACTTGAAATGTAGGAAGGGTATGTCAATTTCAAGGTGTTATTTACTAATCTAATTATTATTGGATATGCATAAAAATTGTATGGTGGGTTGCTGGATAATTGTCGATTATTTTACGACTATAAAATTAAAATTCTGACCCAAAAAATTTTTTTTGAAGGGAAATAAAATCGAAAAAAAAAAAATGTAAAACAATATTTTAGCTAAAAAAATTTGATGATATTCAATCAAAAAAAAAGTAAAAAAAATTTTCCGACAAATAAACATCTAGAGGAATCATTACTCTGTGATAGTTCCTTAGTACGTAGTAATTTTGAAAGAATTGGGAAAAAACGAAAAAATGGCAATCACCGGAAAATCGAACACATACCTATATATACGCCATATCTGGCTAAAAAAAAGATAGGCATGGGTAGCCAGATCATCTAGAAACACTTTCCAACACTATAAAAATATAAGTTTTGCGACACTACTTGCCAATTCCTTACGGTAACATGACTAAGCAAAAAAATGCAAAACAAATAAAAAGGGGCACTCGTGGAAAAATGGCTATTCTAATATACGGCATTTCAGAAAAAAAAAAATTTCAGCCACGTGCTAGGCAAACCATCAAGGCATATTTTCCGACAAATAAACATATAAATGAAATATTACTCTGTGATAGTTCCTTAGTACGTAGTAATTTTGAAAGAAATGGGAAAAAACGAAAAAATGGCAATCACAGGAAAATCGAACACATACTTATATATACGCCATATCTGGCTAAAAAAAAAATAGGCATGGGTAGCCAGATCATCTAGAAACACTTTCCAACACTATAAAAATATAAGTTTTGCGACACTACTTGCCAATTCCTTACGGTAACATGACTAAGCAAAAAAATGCAAAACAAATAAAAAGGGGCACTCGCGGAAAAATGCCCAACATTCTAATATACGGCATCTCAGATAAAAAAAAAAGACATGCACGTGTTAGCCCAACCATCAAGGCACACTTTCTAACACAGAAACATGAAAAAAAAATCAATATACGGCAATTCCTTACTACGTAGTAAATTTTTACAAATATTGAAAAAAAAACAGAAATTGGCAACCGCAGTTAAATACCCAATATACCAATAACTACGTCGTATCTGACAAAAACAAAATCACGCATGGGTAGCCAGATCATCTAGACACACTTTCCAACATTAAAAAAGCAAAAGTTTTACGACACTATTTCGCAATATCTTACGGAAAAATGACTTGGCAAAAAAATTAAAAAAAATTAAAAAGGGACACTCGCGGTAAAATGCCCGACATTCTAATATACGACATCTCAGATAAAAAAAAAGACATGCACGTGTTAGCCCAACCATCAAGGCACACTTTCTAACACATAAACATGAAAAAAAAATGAATAATATACGGCAATTCCTTACTACGTAGTAATTTTTACAAATATTGAAAAAAAAAACAGAAATTGGTAACCGCAGTTAAATACCCAATATACCAATAACTACGTCGTATCTGACAAAAACAAAGTCATGCATGGGTAGCCAGATCATCTAGACACACTTTCCAACACTAAACAAGCAAAAGTTTTACGACACTATTTGGCAATATCTTACGGAAAAATGACTTGGCAAAAAAATGAAAAAAAATGAAAAAGGGGCACTCGCGGTAAAATGGTCCTCGTGGTGATGAACGACATTTTAACTAAAAAAAAAAACATGCACATGGTAGCCAAACAATCCACCAAGACTTTCCACAACTGATAACCTATACAAGTTGCACCATTCTACGACAATTTCATAATACGTAATAACTTTGATAATTATGCAAACTACCTCAGAAGGGTAAACTCGGACGCGAACGACCCCGACGCGTCTCAGAAATCGGGGAAGGAGTACAGCTACAGCAATGCACATCTGGACACTACTAGAGCGTGTAGGGGAGACACCTCCTGCAGGTCGATCACCCACAAATTCAGTCACAGGGGTGAGTCACGTGAGAAAAACCTGTTTTTTTTTGACGCTCGGGGTCGCAAACGACCCACCGTACCTATCCAGGGTTAAAACACTTTCAAAACACTGAAATTATAGAAACATGACAAATTCGAAGATAATTTGTATTTTTCCTAACCATACAAACCTTAGCTATTTACAAAGGGTTACCTTTTAGCGTAGCTGAAATGGCGAGCCATTAGAATTTAACGAGGGTGTATTACCACCGCGCTAGTTAGCGGGGGGGGGGGGGGTAGGGGAGTGGTAGCTAGCTACCCCTCCTCCCCCTCACACACAGGTGAATACTCACTTTCACTTAGAGGTAGGACTTGTCTTGGGGGACAGGGCTGGCGGGCAAATATGTGTAAATAGCTAAGGTTTGTATGGTTAGGAAAAATACAAATTATCTTCGAATTTGTCATTTGTTCCGTAACCGGAATACAAACCACGCTATTTACAAAGGGTGACTTACCCCTTAGGAAGGGTGGAAAGTCCCCAGCCATACTGGCTTTGGCTTTACCCGGGGACTCAGAATCCGAGTGAGTCGCACTCGAAAAAAGGAGTCCCTGCACCTCACAAGTTCCTTGCTCCGCAAGGAACCATGTGGCCTACGTAAGCTTGTGTGTGAAGGAAGAAGTGTGACCCGTCCTAGGCAGTTGACCTGGAGTTCCAGAAGGAACTCTGGGTTAGGACGTTCCCAATACCACCTCGTCAGGGTATGGGGGACGCGACAGTATTGACTCAATACTCGGAACACAAGGAAGCATGGTTTACCTGCAGAGGTTCGAGGTCAGCTATGCAGAGACCAGGATGCTGCTTCCCCGTAGAGGGGATGATGAAGAAAGAAGTAAGGGCCAGACATACTTCTTTCGTTCATGCAGACTAAAACCTGATAACAATGCCCTCAACCTTCTGCTACCTGTCCAAAAAGGAGCCTGAGGTTAGACCAGCTGTTGTGTAGCCACTACAGAGCGATAGAAAACGTATCGAGACTCCTGTGGGTCACGCCCTGCAGGAAGCGGGCTGCGAAGGTCATTAGACGCTTCCAGACTCCAGCTTGTAGCACCTGCGTCACAGAGTAGTATTACTCGAAGGCGAAGGACGTTGCGATGTATCCAACATCGTGCTGTAGGGCGACGTGACGGGGGAGGGTCTGGAGACAGGTCGAGATGAATGTCCCTGAGTCTCCTCCCGTGTCCTCCTTGTGCTCCCAAATCGGCTGCAACTGAGGACAAACTGCAGCTGTTCCCAGCGCTAACCTCTCGATTCCTTTACTGGCAAGAAAGAGGTCTTGGGACATCAGACACAGAATGGAGACTCGAAATCTTGAATGAATCGGACCGAAGGGCCGGGACCCTCAGATTCTGAGTCTAGCCAACAACTCAGGAGCGAGCCTGAATGCTGCCTTCCCCTCTTCCTTAGAAAGGGGGGAGTAGTAAGAGACCAAGAAGATTGCTTACACACTGGCCGTGGCCAGAGTGAGCAGAAGACCCAAGGCGGAATACAATCCGAGGCCTGTCGTAAAAGGGTCTTGAGAAGATCTCTTAAAGGACTAAAAGTCCGAGCCATGCTCCAAGTTGGAGGTCTTCCTCCGAATAGGGCAGGGACGATCGTAGCTTCACATGAGCGAGGATAGATCCAGCGGGCAGGAAAAAGTTATTCCTTTAAGCCTGACGGTCAGGGAAAGGCTGAGCGACAGGCTTCATTGCCGAGAGCGGAGAGGAGTTTCCTCCCGCCGAAAGCCAATAAGACCGTTATTGCTGGAGAAGAGGCCTCAAGGGAAGAGGTATATCTCCCACGGCACCAACCACCTTAGACTCTTCACTTTGCCTGGGAGACCCCTGTGGATGACTATCGCAGATGACGCGACCTCCGTACCACGACTGTAGCGGGTTGTCTCTTCTTGAGGAGGAAGCGTAGTGTCTCCAGGCATGAAGCCGAAGCGACGCCCCGGTTCGGGAGAGATGTCGCAGTGTGGTTGCTTGAGTAGTCTGCGCCGTGGGAGAAGCTCTCCCGGGAGTTCCGTCAGGGGAAGCAGATGGTCCAGAAACCGTTCTGCGCATAGTCCCAGTGGAGCTCTCCCATTGAAAGGTTGACAGACAACCTGGTCTTGTTGAGACCCATTGTCCACAGACAAAAAGGAGGGAAGACGCAGGCGTCGAAGTTGTCCCACCATCACCGGAATGCATCTTGCCAGAGTCTCGGGGTCTGAGACTGGGGGGAAGAATAGCGGAAGCTTGAGGTTCTAAGCTGTCGCGATCAGGTCCCCCAGACCAGCACTTGCTGGTTACCCAAGGTCAAAGACCCCCAGGTACACTCTCTCTACGAGGCTCTGCTCGGATAGTCTGAGAAAAACATTCCCCTGCCTGGAATGAGAGAGCCGATGGTGGTATTGAGAGAATCTCAATCATCCCGGTATCTCTACTGCAAGATGTGAAGGTGTGAAAATGCGTCCCCTGCTGGTTAGAATGAAGTCGACGCGCAACGGGGCGACTCGGCAGGAGCTGTAGGATCTGAAGAGGGGCCAGACTAAGGCCCCTAAGCCTGCCTGAATGATGGAGAGGTATCCTTCAGGTCTTGACCATAGGCCTGGACCGGAACATGCCCCCCCCCTTTTCTTTGACGAATCCGAGAACCGCATCAAGAATGTGGGGAAAGGACGAGAATATCCACTACCATCAAGAGGCTCCATAGGTCAACACCCATTGCAGGTCTAATAGTTCCGCTGGTCCCATATTGCCAGGGAGTCCGGTTAAACATTGCCCGAAGCCACCGGAACTTGGATCGCCCCACATGGAACTTATCCTGAGGCGACCGTTCGGACTATAGACGGGTCAATAAGGAAAGGAGAACTAGGAAACGTTCCAAGGTAGGGCTGAAAGCTCTGCTTGACTGAGAACAGGTACTGCGACTCTCCTCAGTCTTGCCACAGTCAACCGAAAGGAAGGCTCGGAGGATGTGGTAACAGAATCTGGCGTCCCCAGGTGGTCACCCATCCAAGTACCGACGTTGCTTAACCTTGCTGGACGGACGAGAAGCGGGGTTTCCAACGTGGTAAGGCCGTTGACTCAATATCATGGCCAGATACTCCAGATGTTGAGGCAGAGGAAGAGAAGGCTCCAAGCAAAATACCATGAGCCCACACTCATGGTAAGCATCCGGAAGCTTGTCCCGGCGCTGAAGAAGGTCGAAACCCGAGCCTACCGGAGTTGACCAGCCCTCCAAACAGCAGAGGAGGCGGAAGCCTGCACCTGAGCGGCCAAGAGGAAGGCAGGGAGAGTTCTCTGGGGAAACAAACCTGCTATGCCACGGCGGGATAGCCACACTGCATCATAAGCAGGAATACTTGCAGTCTAGGCTGAATTCGACGAGCACCCTGGAAGATGGATGGAATGGAAACTGAAAGTACCCGTCCTTCCGATCCAGGGTTTAAGGAGTCATGTCGCCTCGTTACCAGTCTGATCGATTCTGCTGGTCTACGCTGGCCGAAGTTTGTTCGACAAACTTGATCAGGGCTGAGAGGTCGACTATGGACATCCCCTCTCAGATCCTTCCTTACAAGAAAGGATCGACTGAGGGGGCCGGGGGTGAAGCCGTCGATGATCCTAAGGAAGACCTTCACCTAAGGTATGGATCATTCTGCCCAACCGGGCAACTCTGCTGACGCTATGGCATAGAGGTTCAGAGACACTGAATTCGCTGACAGAGACGGCAGGCGCAATATCCTTGGCTAATCGCAGAGATTGTGCGGGAATGGGCATCGGGAAGCTGTCATTCGGATGAGTAACCTTAAGCATCCTCCCAGCGAAAAACCTACAATCCTAGAGTTCGTGAACTCCTTTTAGGACTATTCCCCCCCGGGGGAGTCTCCCGTGCCATCTGTTCCTGACAGGAGGAAACTGCAATTGGACACCTTGTCCCAGTTGTCGTAGCCGATAACTTAGGCCGACGTGGTTGAAAGAAAAGGGCGCTAGAGCCCTGCAGAGTCTGGAAGAAAGCGCCTTAGAGGAGTGAAACCGGAAGTCGATTTACTCCGCACAGCAGATGTCTAAGTCTCTGTCCTTGGGCACAAACAAACTCTTCTCAAGGATGGAAGGGTGTCTGAGGTCGTCGACCTCCACAGATGAGACACCCGAAGGAAGCCCTCAGTCAGCGCGTCCAGATGGTACAACATCGAGCTTGTCCGCAAGTTAGATACTTAACGACGAAAGGCCAAGGTGCCTGAGCTCGAGAGGAGGAAAGTACCCTTGATCTTCCTGTAGCTTCCTTGAACCAAACCTCGGGCCGTAACCGAGGAGGAAAAGAACCTGGTAAGCTCCCAGAGGAAGAGGTAAGCAGTCACCCCTTATCCGATGGAGAAATCTCGAACGGAAAGCCACCCCGCCAAAAATCCTTCCAGGGAATGACGGGGAAGGGCTAACCCAGGTTCAGGAACGAGGAGTGTTGCTCAGATCTCCCTTAAGTTTCTCCTATTCTTGCAAGTGCCATGCTCTGTGTTTACGGGGTGAGGCCGTGCTCTGGAAATACGCTCCAGAAGAACTCGCCAGGCTGGTCATGCTGCGAAAACCCCATTGGGAATCGTGGTCGCAATCGCCCTGGAGCTCGCGCGACGGAAATTCCTGGTGGTCGGCGAGCGATAACCTATCGACGAGCAATGGATACTGCAAGAAATAAGCCGACATTTGTGCGAAGAAACACTGTAGGTTCGCGCGACGGAACATCATCTGTCCGCGCGATGGAAAAACCGTTGGTTCGCGCGTGGGCGAACATTGGAGAGCATGAGCGTAGACGTGAAGGCACGTGGGCGTGTGGGCGCGCAGTCGAGTGGTCGCGCGGTTGCGCGGGCGAGTGGTCGCGCGGTTGCGCGGGCGAGAGGTCGCGCGGTTGCGCGGGCGAGTGGTCGCGCGGTTGCGCGGGCGAGTGGTCGCGCGGTTGCGCGGGCGAGCGGTCGCGCAGGCGAGCGGTTGCGCGGGCGAGCGGTCGCGCGGGCGAGCGGTTGCGCGGGCGAGCGGTCGCGCAGGCGAGCGGTCGTGAGGGTGGGCAGCTGGATGAGAGCGAGTCCGAGGCGGCGAACGCAAGCGTTAGCGCGATGGCGAGGAAACGCGCTGCCGCGTGGGCGAGGAAGATCGCTGGCGATATGGATCAACAAGCGATTGGTGGTGAGCTGGTGAGCTCTAACGCGCAGGTTGGCGATGGCGCGTTGTGTTATGCCGACGCGATGGTCGAGCAGTATGCGCAGGTGAGCGATCGTGCGAAGGTGAGCGATCGCGCGATGGTGATCAGCATGCGCCGGGTCGCGCGATGGTGATCAGCATGCGCCGGGTCGCGCGATGGTGATCAGCATGCGCCGGGTCGCGCGATGGTGATCAGCATGCGCCGGGTCGCGCGATGGTGATCAGCATGCGCCGGGTCGCGCGATGGTGATCAGCATGCGCCGGGTCGCGCGATGGTGATCAGCATGCGCAGGGTCGCGCGATGGCGAGCAGCATGCACAGGTCGGCGGTCGCGCGATGGCGAGCAGACTCTGCAGGTGGGCGATGGCGAACAGCATACGCAGTTGAGGGTCGCGCGATGGTGATCAGCATGCGCAGGGTCGAGCGATGGTGATCAGCATCCGCAGGTGTGCGGTCGCGCGATGGCGATCAGCATCCGCAGGTGTGCGGTCGCGCGATGGCGATCAGCATCCGCAGGTGTGCGGTCGCGCGATGGCGATCAGCATCCGCAGGTGTGCGGTCGCGCGATGGCGATCAGCATCCGCAGTTGAGGGTCGCGCGATGGCGATCAGCATCCGCAGTTGAGGGTCGCGCGATGGCGATCAGCATTCGCAGTTGAGGGTCGCGCGATGGCGATCAGCATCCGCAGTTGAGGGTCGCGCGATGGCGATCAGCATCCGCAGTTGAGGGTCGCGCGATGGCGATCAGCATCCACAGTTGAGGGTCGCGCGATGGCGATCAGCATCCACAGTTGAGGGTCGCGCGATGGCGATCAGCATGCGCAGGTGAGCTAGTAGCTGGCGAACCATGTTCCTTCAGAAGTGTTGGAGAACGTTGGCGTGCCGGCTGTAACACACGTGGGCGATCCGGAGATCGCCGAGACAGGTGATCGCTGGCGAGCTGATGATCGCTGACGAGCTGATGATCGCTGGCGAGCTGATGATCGCTGGCGAGCTGATGATCGCTGGCGAGCTGATGATCGCTGGCGAGCTGATGATCGCTGGCGAGCTGATGATCGCTGACGAGCTGATGATCGCTGACGAGCAGAAGGCTACGCGTGGAAGCCTGCGCAAAGAAGAAGAGTCCTTGACCCCGACCTGAACCGAAGTTCTAGATCGCGAGGGCGAACGTGGGCGCACAGGGCGCGTAACAGGAACCAACAGGAACCGCAGGGATGATCATCTTGAAAGCGCTGACGAACAGGAGAGCGCTGATGAGCAGAAGAGCGCCTGTGTGCTCACACAGAGCAGGAGCAGGAGAGAACACAGCAGAAGGGCGCGCAGGGAAACCCTGACACGCAAGGGAAGAACCCCCGTGGGGGCAACCCTTTGCCCCGAAGGGAACGTTGTCCGCCGGGAGACTGATGTCCGTCGGAAGACCGCTGTCCGTCGGGAAGACCGTTGTCCGTCGGGAAGACCGTTGCCCGTCGGAAGACGAGATCAGACTGCTGTCCATCTGCACCAAGGCGGAAGATCGAGAAAAAGGAGTTGTAGGCTGCAAACGGAGATCCAAAAAGGCGCCTCAAGCATCCTTATAGGGAGATGAGAGGCCCTTACGACGAGGCGGACGGTGGGCCTTACGGCGAGGGAGGCCTACAGCAACAGCAACAGCAACAGAAGAAACCTCCGAAGAGGAGTCTCTATGAGTGTACTCTCGCGAACGAAAGAGAAACACTTCGTGGAAGAGACTGGTCAGCCAGTGACCTAAAAGGAGCAATCCTCCGAAGAGGAGCTCCTGCAGTTGCCCAGCCCCTTGAGCGAAACTGCAAGTGCGACCGCTCAGCACCAAGAGCATAGTCGCACGAAAAAAAGGCAAGAGAAGAACCCCCCAAAAGGGGAAAAACTCAAGCCTGGACAGGAAAAACTTCCCTCGGAAGGAAAGTTACCCGCCCAAGGAGGCAAGCCTCCTGAGAGTTCTAAAATGAACTGGAGAGCTGTCCGTCGTCACGGGAGTACTACCAGTAGAAGGAGACACGCCCCTGACGAAAATACAAGGGGGGAGGCAGCAACAGCCGAATCCCCAGGACTCAACCAGACAGCTCACACCGTTGCTATATTACAGAAACGAACTAGATCGGTAACTGTAAAAAAATAAAACAAATAATATTAGTACACATTCATTCCCCGGGAAGGCTCCGAAGAGGAATCCCGAGGGAAAGGAACAAGAATTACACAACAGGCACGTGCCCTCACAACCACTTACACTCGCGGAAGGAGAGCTGTAACCAAAAACAGAATTATAACAATTATAATTATGTAACTATGTAATTATGTAATTTAAAAATGAATAAACACTAAAGAAAGAACGAAAACCCCAAAAGGAATCGTTCTACAAGCTGAAAAACAAAAAACAACTACAATTAGATTCATAACTAATCGAGACAAACGTACGGCGTAGCAACCCCCCACACGGAAAGGAAGCTACAAGGGCGTAGTAACACGTAGTAAAAGGGTGAACGACCTCAAGAGAGAGAGAGAGAAAGACATAAGTCAAACTCGATCGCCACCCATAAAATTACGCCGTGGTGGCCTAACTGCCGAGGCCTCCACGTAGATATCGTACACTACACACACAAATCTGAAAAGGAAACTTACTTATTTCTATACTCAAATATATATACAAACATGAAAACATGTTTACATATATATTGAGTAAATGAAAAGTAAGCGATTAAGTAAAGACAAAACAAACAAACAATGGCTGCCAAGAGAGGACCAAGACAGAGACGTCTGTCACAGTCCGAGCCAAAAGTGAAAGTGAGTATTCACCTGTGTGTGAGGGGGAGGAGGGGTAGCTAGCTACCACTCCCCTACCCCCCCGCTAACTAGCGCGGGGGTAATACACCCTCGTTAAATTCTAATGGCTCGCCATTTCAGCTACGCTAAAAGGTAACCCTTTGTAAATAGCGTGGTTTGTATTCCGGTTACGGAACAAATCATTGTTCAGAATGCATCTATAAAGTTCAAAATGCTTCCAGAAGTCTGAAACTACAGAAACATCATAGTTAAGAAGCATCTATAATGCTCAAAACGCTTCTAGAATACATAAATTATAAAACGATTATTGCACAGAAAGCATTTATAGTGTTCAAAAAGCTTCCAGAACTTTGAAATTACAGATAACTCTTAGTTCAAAAAGATCTTATAATGTTTAAAACAATTCCAGAAGACTAAAATTACAGAAAGATCATAGTTCAGAAGGCATCTATATTGTTCGAAACACCCCCAGAGCTCTGTAATTACGGACACATTATTATTCAGAATACATCTATAATGTTAAAGACGCTTCCAGAAGACAAATCACAAAAACATCTTTGTTCACAAAGCATGTATGATGTTCAGAATGCTTCTAAAAAGTAAAATAATGTTTAACAGTAAAATAATATTTAAAATGCTTCCAGAAGACTGAAATTACAGAATGAATCTATAATGTTCAAAATACTTCTGGAAGACTATTACAGAAACATCATTGTTAAGAATGCATATCTAATGTTCAAAACGCCTCCGGAAGACTGATATTACAGAAACATCACCGTTCAGAATACATCTATTATGTTCAAATAGCATCCAGAAAACTGATATTATAGAAACATCATTGTTCAGAACACATCTATAATGTTCAAAACACTTCCAAAAGACTGAAATTACAGAAACATCATAGTTCAGAAAACTTCAATAAAGTTTAAAAAGCTTACTAAAGACAGAAATTACAGAAAAGTCACTGTTTCGAATGCATCTATGATGTTCAAAACGCTTCCAAAAGACTGAAAGTACTGAAGTACCATTGTTCAGGTATGCATCTATAATTATCAAAACATTTCTAGAAAACTGAAATTATAGTAACATCATTTTCCATAAAGCATCTACAATGTTCAAAACACTTTCAGAAGACTAAAATTACAAAAACATCATTGTTTAGAATGCGTCTATAATGATCAAAACGCTTCCAGAAAATTAAAACTACCGAAACGTAATTTTTCAGAAAATGTCTATAACATTAAAAACGCTTCCAGAAGACTAAAATTACTGAAACATCCTTTTTCAGATAGCATATCTAATGTTCAAAATGCTTCAAGAAGATTTAAATTACAGAAACATCAGGATGAATCTATAATGTTAAAAACGATACAGCAGACTAAAATTACTGGAAGATCATTAATCAGAATACATCTACAATATGCTTCCAGAAGATTGGAAATGCAGAAAAATCATTGCTCAGATTGCATCTATGTATAAAACGCTTGAATTACAGAAACGTTATTGTTAAGAATTCTTGTATAATGTTCAAAACGCTTCCAGAAAACTGAAATTACAGAAACATATCTATTCAGAATGCATCTATAATGTTTAAAATACTTCCAGAAGACAAAAAATACTGGAATATCATTGTTCAAAATGCATCTAGAATGCTGAAAACGCTTCCAGAAGGATGAAGATACAGAAACATCATTGCTCAGAATACATCTATTATTACTAAAACACTTCCAAAAGACTGAAATTACCGAAACATCTTTGCTCAGAATGCTTGTTCAGAACTTTTCCAGAAGCCTGAAAATACAAAAATATCATTTGTGGGAATGCATCACTAATGTCCAAAAGACTGGAATTACAGAAACATCATTGCTCAGAATGCATCTTTAATGTTTAAAAGGCTTTCAGAAGACTAAAATTAAAGAAACCCCATTGTTCAAAATGCATCTATAATATTCAAAAACGCTTCCAGAAGACTGAAATTACAGAAACATTACTGTTCAGAATGCATTCATAATGTTCAAAAAGCTTCCAGTAAACTAAATTACAGAATTGCTCAGAGAGCATCTATATTGTTAAAAACTCTTCCAGAAGACACAATTATAAAAACAGCTTTCTTTAGAAAGCATGTATAATTTTCAAAACACCTCCAAAAGATTAAAGTTACGGTAAGATCTATGCTCAGGAGGCATCTATAATGTTAAAAACGCTTCCAGAAGACTAAAAATACAACATCAGTCGACAGAAAGCCTCTGTAATGTTCAAAACATTACCGAAATACTGAAATTACGCAAACATCGTTTTTCAGAATGCACCTAAAAATATCAAAACACAACTAAAGACTTAAATTACAGAAACATCATTATACAGAATGCATCGATTATGTTCAAAATGCTTCCAGAAAACTGCAAATTACACAAACATCACTGTTCAGAATGCATCTATAACGTTCAAAAAACTTCCAAAAGAGAAAAATTTCAGAAAGATCATTGATCAGAATGCATATATAATGTTCAAAACGTTTCCAGAAAATGTTATTTTCATTAGTAAAATAAATTTTTGAATATACTTACCCGGTGATCATATAGCTGTCAGCTCTGCTGCCCGACAGAAAAACCTAAGGACAAAATACGCCAGCGATCGCTGTACAGGTGGGGGTGTACATCAACTGCGCCATCTGTCGAGCAGGTACTCAAGTACTCCATGTCAACACAGAACCAATTTTCTCCTCGGCCCACTGGGTCTCTATTGGGGAGGAAGGGAGGGTCCTTTAATTTATGATCACCGGGTAAGTATATTCAAAAATTTATTTTACTAATGAAAATAACATTTTTCAATATTAAACTTAGCCGGTGATCATATAGCTGATTCACACCCAGGGGGGTGGGTAGAGACCAGCATTACATGTTGACATTATTATGAGCTAAGTATTTTGTATTTCATTTTAGCAGTTATTCAAAATAACAAACATAAAATAAATAAGTACCTGGTAAGGAAGTCGACTTGAACAATAACTCTGCCTTTTTAAGTACGTCTTCCTTACTGAGCCTCGCGATCCTCATAGGATGCTGAGCGACTCCTAGGAGCTGAAGTATGAAGGGTTGCAACCCATACTAAAGGACCTCATCAAAACCTCTAATCTAGGCGCTTATCAAGAAATGACTTTGACCACCCGCCAAATCAAGTAGGATGCGAAAGGCTTCTTAGCCTTCCGGACAACCCAAAAACAATAATAAAACATTTCAAGAGAAAGATTAAAAAAGGTTATGGAATTAGGGAATTGTAGTGGTTGAGCCCTCACCCACTACTGCACTCGTTGCTACGAATGGTCCCAGAGTGTAGCAGTTCTCGTAAAGAGACTGGACATTCTTAAGATAAAGAGACGCGAACACTGATTTGCTTTTCCAATAGGTTGCGTCGAATATACTTTGCAGAGATCTATTTTGTTTAAAGGCCACGGAAGTTGCGACAGCTCTAACTTCGTGTGTCCTTACCTTCAGCAAAGCTTGGTCTTCCTCATTCAGATGGGAATGAGCTTCTCGTATTAACAGTCTGATAAAATAGGAAAAAGCATTCTTTGACATAGGCAAAGATGGATTCTTAACTGAACACCATAAAGCTTCAGACGGGCCTCGTAAAGGTTTTTAAATAGAACTTAAGAGCTCTTACAGGACATAAGACTCTTTCTAGTTCATTCCCAACCATACGATAAGTTTGGAATATCGAACGATATTGGTCAAGGCCGAGAAGGCAGCTCGTGTTTGGCTAGAAAACCAAGTTGTAGAACATGTAGCCGTTTCGGATGAGAATCCGATGTTCTTGCTGAAGGCATGAATCTCACTGACTCTTTTAGCTGTGGCTAAGCATATCAGGAAAAGAGTCTTAAAGGTGAGATCTTTCAGGGAGGCTGATTGTAGCGGTTCGAACCTGTCTGACATAAGGAATCTTAGTACCACGTCTAAATTCCAACCAGGTGTAACCAAACGACGCTCCTTCGTGGTCTCAAAAGACTTAAGGAGGTCCTGTAGATCTTTATTGTTGGAAAGATCTAAGCCTCTGTGACGGAAGACTGATGCCAACATGCTTCTGTAACCCTTGATAGTGGGAGCTGAAAGAGATCGTTCTTTCCTCAGATATAAGAGAAAGTCAGCTATTTGAGTTACAGAGGTACTGGTCGGGGATACGGATACTGACTTGCACCAGTTTCGGAAGATTTCCCACTTCGATTGGTAGACTCTAAGGGTGGATGTTCTCCTTGCTCTAGCAATCGCTCTGGTTGCCTCCTTTGAAAAGCCTCTAGCTCTCGAGAGTCTTTCGATAGTCTGAAGGCAGTCAGACGAAGAGCGTGGAGGCCTTGGTGTACCTTCTTTACGCGTGGCTGACGTAGAAGGTCCACCCTTAGGGGAAGAGTTCTGGGAACGTCTACTAGCCATCGAAGTACCTCGGTGAGCCATTCTCTCGCGGGCCAGAGGGAAGCAACTAGCGTCAACCTTGTCCCTTCGTGAGAGGCGAACTTCTGCAGTACCTTGTTGACAATCTTGAACGGAGGGAATGCATATAGATCTAGATGTGACCAATCTAGTAGAAAGGCATCTATATGAACTGCTGCTGGGTCCGGGATTGGTGAGCAAAATATTGGGAGCCTCTTGGTCATCGAGGTTGCGAAGAGATCTATGGTTGGCTGGCCCCAGGTGGCCCAAAGTCTCTTGCATACATCCTTGTGGAGGGTCCATTCTGTTGGAATTATTTGTCCCTTCCGACTGAGACAATCTGCCATGACATTCAAGTTGCCTTGGATGAACCTCGTTACTAGTGAAATGTCTAGACCTTTTGACCAGGTGAGGAGGTCCCTTGCGATCTCGTACCATGTCAGAGAGTAGGTGCCTCCTTGCTTGGAGATGTACGCCAAAGCCGTGGTGTTGTCCGAGTTCACCTCCACCACTTTGCCTTGAAGGAGAGACCTGAAGCTTTTCCAGGTCAGACGTACTGCCAGTAGCTTCTTGCAGTTGAAATGCATTGTCCTTTGACTCGAGTTCCATAATCCCGAGCATTCCCTACCGTCTAATGTCGCACCCCAGCCTACGTCTGATGCGTCCGAGAAGAGAACGTGGATGGGAGTCTGAACAGTCAGGGGAAGACCCTCTCTAAGGTTGATATAGTCCTTTCACCAAGTCAGACCAGACTTTATCTTTCCGGAAACCGGGATCGAGACCGCTTCTAGCGTCTTGTCCTTTTTCCAGTGAAAAGCTAGATGGTAGAGAAGAGGACGGAGGTGTAGTCTTCCTAGTGACACAAATTGATCCACGGATGACAGTGTCCCTACCAGACTCATCCACAGCCTGACTGGGCAGCGTTCCTTCTTCAGCATCTTCTGGATGGATAGCAGGGCTATGGGTTGATCGTCTTGTTCAGCAACGTCCTCATCAGAGGGTTCCTCATTCGAAACTGATGAGGAAACGGCAACGGAGTGGGCAACGTCTGACTCGCTGAATCCGGTCGCACTGGTGGATGCGTGACGGAGCCGGACGCAATATCATGGCACTGCTGCACAGTCTGTGAACTGTCAACAACCATGGGTGCGCGAGGAAGTACAGCGTCAACCCGAAACTGTCTAGACTGTCTGGGTTGTGCAGTCAACACCCTACCGGGTTGCTGAGGTTGACGCACTGCGTCACAACAAGTCACCTCTGCTGGTTGTTGAACGTCTTCCTAGTGACACACTGAACGTCAACAACCACCTCCGAGCGTCGCTTTAACGTCAACGTGCGACTGGCAACCCACACTGGGTCGCATCGGTGGAGGAACCACCTCAACTGGCAGACGCGAGTAGGATACCTCAGCGTCAACAGGGCGCACAACCAACCGGTTGGAAGGTTGTTGGCCAGAAGGTTCTTCTCCGTATTTAAGTCCTCTATCAAGGACACAAGCTTGGACTGCATGTCTTGCAGCAAAGCCCATTTAGGGTCTACGGGAGCAGGTGTGGCAACAGACGGGGTTAGCGACTGAGGCGGAACCATTTACCATCCCTGGAAGCCTTGTTATGTGTGACATAATAGTACAGCAAAACTTCAAAGGCTCGACAAAAGTTGAGAAGTTGACCTGTAAACAACTTGGAGCGTCTCCTGGCTAGGCGCCAGGACGAGTCTACCAGAATTGAGAAGTCTATCTGGGCAGAGGCATGAACTCCCAAGCCGAGAACTTCTCTCGTGTCCTATCAGACTCTCGCTCTATAAGCCAGTTTAAAAGAAGGGAAATCAAAGGCTGTATCCCTAATACTCCTCCTGGTGCAAAAACCAGTCGCCTAGCCAACGTAACGCTCTCCAGGAGAGCGAGAGAGCACTAGCTTAACAACAACGGCTTCGAAGTAGCTAGGCCTAGTGTAAGTTCTGACGTTAGGCGAACGAGGAGCAGCCGTTACAAGATCCGGACGAAGATCCTTTAAAAAATCATCATGATTTAATTAAAGTCCATAGGAGACTAAGCAGCTTAAGGCTCCTCTCCAAATGACAGAGTCCTCAAAGGAATATCAGTAGGAGGGAGAACAGCACTTTCTCATATACAGGAACCTTGTCCGATAAAAGCTAGGTTATCTCAGCGAGTCTCTCACTGGTGCATTAGTAGCAGACCAGAAGGCAACGTCATGTAGCTGCTTGACAGTCTGTGAACTGTCAACAACTGAACTGTCAACCACAACAGGTGCGTGAGGACATACAGTGTTCACTCGAGACTGCTTTGACTGTCTATACTGAGCAGTCAAAACAACTCTAGAATGCGGAGGTTGACGCACAGCGTCAAAACAAAGCAACTTAACTCCACCCTCCTGTTGTTGTGGTAACTCGCGAACGTCAACGGAGGGTAGCGTGCGTCTGTGAACGTCAACGTGCGGCTGGCAGGGTACACTGCGCATGGGTGGTGGAACTCTCACAGGCGGAGTGCGGGAGCAGGTAGCCTCAGCGTCTACTGTACGCACAGCCGTGGTTGGTTGTAGGCTAACGGGTGCAGCGTCAACCTTCTCCGCACGATACTCCTGCATAAAAGATGCTAACTGTGTCTGCATAGACTGTAGCAAAGACCACTTAGGGTCTACAGCAGCAGGTGCGGCAACAGACGGTGTTACTGCCTGTTGCGGTACCACTTTGCCTCTCTTAGGAGGTGTGCAGTCATCGGAAGACTGCAGCGAGTCCGAACTGACCCAGTGGCTACAACTGGGCCGTTGGACCTGCGCGGAAGGGACCGACTTGCGCTTAATAAGCTGCGAGACCTTGGTCCATGGTTTCTTACGAGAAACCTCTTCCGCAGACGAGAAGTAAATGGGCTCTCTCGTCTTTGTGTGGGTGGGGCGATCTTGGGTAGATACGCCCGAAACCACGGAGGGAAACGTCTGTTCGTTGATCAAGGCCTGACGAACCCATAAGTCGTTCGACATTACTTCTCCCCTGGGCTTGGGAGCTTGCAAGAGGTCCCGGACTAGGTGAACGACAGGCACGAACAGACGAACCCTCGGACGCAACACTGTAACACTGCGCATATCACTTTATCACTTCGATTTTCTGTTTAGCACTTATTTCACTGAAATCGAAACTTTAATACTAGCAAAAACAGAAAACATATATAAAGATAAAGAATTTAGTGGCTGGGAAAGAGACTAAACACTAGTTCAAATAAACTACGTTTACAAACTCTCACCGCACATAGCCTGGGGACAAGAATAAAACCCTAGAAACGTTTTACCTTCTTCCCCGTACAGCGACTAGGGAGGAGAGTAAGACGAGAACAACGTTACCCGCTTGAACGGAACGTTTTTTCTCCTCTCTCTCCCTCCGTCTCTATCTCTCTCTCTCTTTCTCTCTTGATTTCGCACCTGAGAGAAGAGCCCAATTATATATCGTCAAAAAAACATGTTATTTGGCTAAAGGAAAAAAACTGAAAGGTTTTCCAAATAAAAAGTTCCTTTAATTTAGAATTTAAACCATTTAAGTAAAGAAAGAATGAACGAAACGTCAGAATCGATTTACTCTTACTGCAAAGTGAAACCGTGATACACTCTCTCTCTATCGTAACGATAGAGCGCATGTTGAACGTCCTGAACGTCAACAACTGCGGTCTAAAAAAACTAAACGTTAGTTCATCTTTGAAAACAGTACGAAGACTATCAAAGAAATTATTTCATAAAACATTAAATTTAAAAAGTTTTAAATTCCTTAAAGGCTAAATACGATATAACGGGCTCAACGTTGATTAACTTCGGTTCCAAGTTAGGACCGCCTACTATCAGGAAAGGTCGCATATAAACAAAACAAAAATTTATTTTTATATGTTTATAATAAATGGAAAGTTAATCGAAGAGGCCTAATAAAGGCGGAGAGATATAAAATATATAGATCTATAACGTGTTAAGCAAAATTACTAAAAACCTAAACACACTTCCGTCTAAGGGAAGGGTCGGCCATTTAAAAGTGAAAGAGAGTCCATACTCTCTTTGTCACCATAATTAAATCTATCCAAAACGAGTTCAAGTTTTGAGATGAAGATAAAACCCCTGCATAGCGAAAGCTCAAAACTAGAATAGTGTACTTCACCAAATAGTTGTGAAAACAAATCCAGTTAGTAACAGCGTATTTAGTAGGTCTTGCCAGTGGCACGACAGAGAGAAAATTGGTTCTGTGTTGACATGGAGTACTTGAGTACCTGCTCGACAGATGGCGCAGTTGATGTACACCCCCACCTGTATAGCGATCGCTGGCGTATTTTGTCCTTAGGTTTTTCTGTCGGGCAGCAGAGCTGACAGCTATATGATCACCGGCTAAGTTTAATATTGAAAAACTGAAATTACAGAAAAAATAATTGCTCTAAAACAAGAGAAACATCATAGTCCAGAATGCATCTATGACTTTAAAAGCGTTTAAAAAAGACTGAAATTACAGAAACATCTTTGTTCAGAATGCATCTATAATGTTCAAATTGCTTCCAGTAGACTGGAATTACAGATACACCATTGTTCAGAATGCAGCTATGATTTTCAAAACTTTTCCAGATGACTAAAATTACAGGGAGATAATTGTTCAAAACGCACCCAGAAGACTGTAACTACCGGAAGATTATCGCCCAGAATGCACCTATGATATTTAAAACACTTCCAGAACACTAAAATTACCGAAACCTAAATGTCCAGAATGCATCTATAACGTTCAAAACGCTTCCAAAAGACTGAAATTACAGAAACATCTTTGTTCAGATTGATTTGATAATGTTCAAAACGCTTCCAGACGACTAGAATTACAGAGTTCTTTGTTCATAAAGCATTTTTGATATTCAAAACGCTTCCAAAAGACTGAAATTAAAGAAACAACAGTGCTCAGAATGCATCTGTATTGTTCAAAACGCGTCCAGAAGACTAAAATTACAGAAACATAATTGTCAAGAATGCATCTATAATGCTGAAGAGACTTCCATAGACGGAAATTCCAGAAACATCATTGTTAAAATGCATCTATATTAAAAAAAACTCAGAGAAGAATGAAGTTACAGAACTTAATGGTTCAGAACGCCTGAAATTACAGGAACATCATTGTTCAGAATGCCTCAGTAATGCTCAAAACACTTCTAAGAAACTGAAATTACAAAAGCATCATTGTTCAAAATGCATCTATAATGTTCAAAACGCTTCCAGAAAACTAAAATTACAGAAACATCATTATTCATGATGCATTTATAATGCTCGAAATACTTCAAGAATATCAAAAATTTTAAATAATTTTTATTTTTCCTAACATACTCACCGAGAACTACTTTTCTTTGGAGTCACTTGTGATCTCTCAATCTCGACCAAGATTTTCCCGCCGTTACCCCCCTTACCCCGCTCTATATAGGTTTACCCCCGCCGCCAGAGAATGCGCCCTGAGGGCAGAATTAGGGCAGGTCACTGCCTCTCTGGGTCAGCATCATCATTAAGTTTGTCGTTTTAGCCCAACTTGGCAATGGAAGGATGGCACTCGGGGACGGAAGGGAGGGCCATTACCCGAAAAGTAGTTCTCGGTGAGTATGTTAGGAAAAATAAAAATTATTTAAAATTTTTGATTTGTTCCGACACAAATACTCACCGAGAACTACTTTTCTTTGGAGACTTATACTTTAAGAGGCGGGAGTGCCATTCTACCACTTGGCTCGGCCCATAGTGCCTAGAGGGCTATGGAATGCGGGGCCTATCAGAGAGCGGAGAGAGGGTAACTGCAGAACCTTACGCTATTATCTAAGACTCACCTCATAAATATCTTCTGTTGATCTTCTCCTGATGAAGTAGCGAAGAATTTATTCCCCGTTGGGGACATCTTCTAGCCTACCGCTACACAGATTGGAGGGCGGCGATGACTGTCCCAATGGAGAATCCGTCCAAGGATTTCCTTGAATAATCCTTGAGGTAGTGGGCAGTAAAGGTCGACTGGTGCGACCAAGTGCCAGCTTGTAGGATCTGTCCCACCGCCATGTTTCTCTCAAAGGCCAAGGAGGTGCTCAGGCCCCTGATGTCATGGGGGCGGGGAGTACCTGGCACTGCCATTTTATCCTCTTCATAGGTTCTAGCGATGACTTGTCTCAGCCAGAAGGAAATGGTGTTCTTGGAGACTTGTTTCTTATTAACACCTGTGGAGACAAAGAGGTTCTTGGCACCTGGTTGGAGATGAGCCGTCCTTTCCAGGTACTTTCTGAGCGTCCTTACTGGGCATAACTTCAAGTCTTCTGTATTGCCTGTCTCGGGAATGGCCGGAATTGAGAAACCTTCAAACTTCGGGTCCCAGACTGCTGGGTTCTGAGTCTTCGCCACAAAGGAGGGTACGAACCTGAAGGACACTTCCTTCCACCCTTTGGAGTGCGCAACGTCGTAAGACAGACCATGGATCTCGCCCACTCTCTTAGCCGAAGCCAAGGCTAGTAAGAAGACGGTCTTGAGGGTGAGGTCTTTGTCCCCGATATCTTTGCGGGGTTCAAAGGGAGGACGACTTAGCATTTTCAGGACCTTGGCCAGGTCCCATCTGGGCACTCTCCTAGCTTGAGGAGGGCAGGACCGCTCGAAACTCCTAATCAGCATCGCTATGTGTCTCGAGGTCCCCAGGTCGATGCCTTTCAGGAGGAAGACTTGGCCTAAGGCTGCCCGTACTCCTTTAATGGCTGGGATTGACATCCCTACTTCATCCCTAAGGTACACGAGAAACTCAGCTATGTCCGGGACCGAAGCTTTAAGAGGTCTTGTGTGTTTCTCCGAGCACCACTTCGTAAAGGCGGCCCACTTCGCCTGGTATACCACGGTAGAGGATTTTCTTAGGTATAGGGACATCCTCTTAGCTGTGGAGGAGGAGTACCCCTCCTTCTTCAAGAGCCGCTCGATAGTCTCCAGGCGTGAAGGCGAAGAGAGAGAGGGTTGTCGTGGAACTTGAGGAAGTGAGGTTGACGCAGCAGGTCTGACCTGGCGGGCAGAGGCCAAGGTGGTTGGTTCGCCAGGTCTTTTAGATCCGCGAACCACTCTCTATCCGGCCAACAGGGCGCTACCAAAGTCATCCTTAGGTTTTGGGAGGCTCTTACTCTGAGTACCTGCCTTATCAGCGTGAAGGGGGGGAAAGCGTACACGTCCAAGTTGTCCCACTTGTGCTGGAAGGCATCTTCTAGGGCTGCTCTTTGGTCTGGTACCGGGGAGCAATAGACCGGTAGTTTGGCGTTTAACTTTGTTGCAAAGAGGTCCATCACCGGGGAGCCCCAGCGTTGAATGATGAGTCTGGCTACTTCCGGGTGTAGGGACCACTCTGTCCCCACTATCTGACCCATTCTGCTGAGGCCGTCGGCTAGCACGTTTCTCTTCCCGGGGATGAACCTTGCTAGCAGTACCACCTGCTGCTCGTCCGCCCAATGCAGGATGTTTATGGTGAGGTCGCACAGTTCCTTCGATCTCATGCCCCCTTGCTTCTTTATGTAGGCTACCACCGTGGCGTTGTCGCACATTAACGCCACGGTGTTTCCCCATAACCGACTTGCAAAGTGCAGACATGCTTTCTGGACTGCTTTTAGCTCTAGGACGTTGATGTGGAGATGCTTTTCGCTCTCCGACCAGGTACCGCTTGCTGTCTCCTCCCGAAGGTGGGCTCCCCACCCTAGGTTGGAGGCGTCTGTGAACAGGAGGTACTCGGGGGGACAGGACCCGAGGGGCATCCCCTTGAGGGAGTTCGACTGGCAGTGCCACCATTCTAGGGCTGCTCTCATGTCTGGAAGGATAGGGATCAACGCCTTCTGAGCGCCTGTCTGGGACCAGAAGCTCTTGAGGTTCCATTGCACGGGTCTGAGCCGCATCTTCCCTTGGGGAACCAGTTTCTCTAATGAGACCAGGTGACCTATCAGTCTCTGCCAGTCTTTCGCCCTCCTGGAATGTTCTGACAGGAACGGCTGAATGATGTGATTGAGGTTCCGTATCCTGTCTTCAGAGGGGAAGACCTTCCCCTGCACGGTGTCCAAGTACAGTATCCCATTCTGTTGGATGGCGTTAAGTTCGATTTTTCCAGATTGATTATGATTCCCAGATTCCTGCAGAACTGAAGGAGGTTTCTCCCTTGCTCCTCAGAGAGGGCCTTTGAGTTGGAAAGGAGCAACCAGTCGTCTAGGTATCTGATGAGACGGATACCTCGTTCGTGAGCCCACACTGAGACTGTCGCGAAGACCCTCGTGAACACTTGAGGGGCCGTCGACAGGCCGAAGCAAAGGGTCTTGAACTGCAGGATCTGGGAACCCCATTTTACCCGGAGGAACTTCCGACTCGACGAGTGGACAGGGATCTGGAAGTATGCGTCCTTGAGGTCGACCGTCATCATGTAATCTTTCTCCCTCAAGGACATCAGGACGGATTTTGGGGTGTCCATTTTGAAGTCCGTCTACTTGACGAACTTGTTGAGGGCCGACAGGTCTATCACGGGTCTCCACCCCCCCGTTGCTTTCTCTACCAGGAACAGGCGGCTGTAGAAGCCCGGGCCTGGGAGAAGGACTTCTTCCATGGCCCCCTTCTCTAACATGGAGGATATCTCTCCTTGAAGGGTGGCCTTTTTCATTGGGTCCCTGGGGGCCAACCATTCTGTCTGGCTGGCTGGAATAAGAGGGGGTGGGTCCGCTATGAAGGGGAGCCTGTAGCCTTCTTTCAGGACGGACACCGTCCAAGGATCCGCCCGTTGTGTTTTCCATGCTTGCCAATGAGGTCTGAGGCATCCCCCAACCCGAGGCTTGGGCGGGAGTAGGGGGCCTCTCCCTCTACCTTCTCCTAGAGGGGCGGCCTGATCTGCCTCTCTTCGAGACGGAGTAACCCGACCTGAAGGAGCTGGCAGAAGCTGGTGCTCCTCTGCTGGAGGGCTGCGGAGTTGTTGTCCAGGAAGAGGAAGGGGCGTCCCTCCTCGAAGAGCTGGCGGCGGCCTGAGGAGTCACGGCGCTATCCGAGGCTGATCTCCTGTATGGCGGCCTTCTAGAAGACGCTTGTCTGGGGACGTTGGCCTCTCTCTTCTTGGACACCTTCTCCATTAGAACTTCCAGTTCCTTTAAAGGGAACAGAGACTCACCCCCCAAGGGTAGGCTACGCACAGGTCGGGCCTCCCTGTCCGGGATCTTCTTTGACAACTTAGAGAGAACTGTGTCACGTTTCCTAAGTACCCAGTTGGCCGTCAAGGCGAGCGCTTGGTACGCCAGAAACTTGAGAGTTTTCCCCCCGGAGGTGAGAAGGTCCGTCAGGAGACTCTGCTGCTCTGGATCTTCGGGGTAGATGGAGGCTTGCACGTTCACCAACGTGGAGGCCCACCAGTCCAGCCATGAGGAGACGTTCACCAGGTCCCTCGACATCTCCTCCATCATGGCGGCTTCTGTAGGCGAGAAGGAAACCGGGGCTGAAGAGGCCCTTTCGTCCGAGCCGCCTTGTCCCAGGATGTCTAAGGCCGGGTCCACTTTACAGGGGCCTGGGCGCCGCCCTTCAGGAATGTAAACCTTCCCTTGTGTCTTGAGGCCCTGGAGCAGTTTCGAGGCACTCTGGGACTTGGGGGCTTCCGCATTGCTGGCCACCAAGTTATCTATGTACTCTTGTCCCAGTACTAAGTCTGGGGCAAGAGGAAGGGCCAGGGAGGGCTTCGGAAGGGCGTCGTGATGCGTGAATCTCAGGAGGCTTGACCTCCAGGAATTCACCTTAGGTGCCGAGGGTTCTGCGATCCCATGGAGCCTCCTGATGAGACCCACCACCCTTCTGTATGCGGAGTCCTCCGACGGGGGAGCTTCGCCTCCGTCAGCCGAGGCCTCGGCCTGGCGTGGGGGTGCCGGGTTGCTTGAACGGTAGACCGGTCGTCCTCCTCTTGGGTCCAGGGAGGCCGACCCGTAACCGTAGGGAGCTCCGTAGGAGGGTGGATCTCGCCGCAAGGCGGATGCCACTGGCTCAGGGAGGGCCCTCGGTTGCCCCAAGGCTCTGGAAGCCGAAGTCACGGTCCCGGTGGGCTGACCCGACAACGGGAACCGTTCCTTCTTGCTCGATGACCGCACCAGCTGGGCTGGTTCGGTCAGGCTGCCTTCAAAGAAGAGAGTTTCCCCCCGCTGGGCGGGGTGAACCGGAGGCCTCGAGGACTTATGCTTCTGAGCGAGGTCTTTCCTTCGTGGCAGGTCGAGCGGTTCTAGGCTGTGCGTAGGGAGCGGCAGCCTAGACGCTCGTTCACTGGAACGAGAGTCTGGAGAGTGGAGCCTCTAGGACTCTCCTGAAGGGACGTAGACCCAAGCGCCGCCGGGAGAGGCATCTCTCCTATACTTACGTGAGTGAGAGCGGGGTCGCTTCCTGCTATGTCGCGACCTTGACCTGGAGCGGGAACTATCGCTTTCGGACCGCTCTCTCTTCCCGCGCCGTTTCTCCCTGACTTCTCCCCCGGAGGATGAATCTATCTCTGACGAGTCCGAGGGCGTCACGTTCCTCGTGTAACGGATGCCCGCGTGATGCGTGGGGGAAGCTCTTCTCCGTCGGACGTCCGAGATTGGATGTTGGAGGAAGTCTTCGGGGACCGCTGTGGAGATCGTAGGCACTGAGTCCACTCTATCTATGCCAGGGGGCCAGGGGTCCAGGGTCACGTCCATTCTTAGCGGTGACCTCCCCGGTGTTTTCGGCAACTTCCACCCGAAGGCATCGCTACTCGGGTGGCGAACTCTAGCATGGCTGTCCTCTGGCGGGGGAGAGCCCAACGCACCGGCCCACGAGGGCGGGGGAGACTCTGAAATAACAACACTGCCCCATACGGGGTCTTCTGAGGACGTGTAGTCCCCTGCCACGAGGCCTGATTCACCAGAAGCACTACCGGACCCTCCGTTATCTCTAGAGGGGCCTGCCCTTGGTTTTTCCCTCACACTGGGTTCACCGGGAAGAACGCTATGACTAATCACAACACTGGGGGCTTGCTGCCCTCTCCTCTGCGAAGGAGACAGAGAAGCCGAGGCTTCGTCGGACCGATCACTGGCCGACGGTAACGAAGAAACGCCACTAACTTTTCTGGGGGAACGCTTAGAAGACTTCTTCTTTTTGGTACCGTACCGTACCCACTGTATATCATCCCAGCTTACGCACTCAGGACACGTGTCCGCGGTGGAGCAAACTTTCCCCCTACACGTGGAACAAAGGGAGTGAGGGTCTACTTCTGGTTTAGAGAGGAAAGCCCCACACGACTTTCCGGCTCTAGGACCAGGACAACGACGCACATGCTCCATCGTTCGCACACGAAAGGGCCAACACTAGCGAGTTATAAGGACACTGGGATATACACAGGGAGAACGCACTGTAACACTTGCGAATAACGCACTACGCAAGAAAAACACAAGTCCCCACACTAGAAACACGTGGAACACAAACGCGCCAAAGGATCGAGAGAGCGAGAGAGTGAGATGTTTACAGCTCACGACCAAGAAACTTAATGATGATGCTGACCCAGAGAGGCAGTGACCTGACCTAATCCTGCCCTCAGGGCGCATTCTCTGGCGGCGGGGGTAAACCTATATAGAGCGGGGTATGGGGAGTAACGGCGGGAAAATCTTGGTCGAGATTGAGAGATCACAAGTGACTCCAAAGAAAAGTAGTTCTCGGTGAGTATTTGTGTCGGAACAAACTAAAATTATTGAGAGATCATCGTTCAGAATTCATCTATAATATTGGAAACGCTTCAAGAAGACTGACATTACCCAAACATCATTGCTCAGAATGCATCTTTATTGTTAAAAACGATTCCAGAAGACAAAAATAAACACCATCCTCCAAAATGCATCTGTAACGTTCAAAACGCTTCCAAAAGACTGAAATTACAAATACATCACATTTCAGAATGCACCTATAATGTTCAAAAGGCTTCCCGAAGACTGAAATTACATAAATATCTTTGTTCAGAAAGCCTGAATAATGTTGAAAACGCTTCCAAAAGCCTAAAATGGCAGAAAGCCCTTTGCTCAAGATGCATATATAAGGTTCAAAACGCTTCAAGAAGACGGGAATAACAGAAATATCAGTGCTCAGAATGCATCTGTAATCTTTCAAACTCTCTCAAAAGACAAAAATTTCAGAAACAAAATTGTCCAGAATGCATCTATGATGTTGAAAAGGCTTCCAAAAGACTGAAAGTACAAACGTGTGTGCGTGTGAGTGGGTGGATGTTTCTTTAGATTTAATTTGGTAAAATAATCTGATAATTTTTTTTTTCACGGGATATAATCAATCCTCTCTTTCTATCCCTATAATTCAATCCACTCTTTCTATCCCTATCATTCAATCGTCTTTTTCTGGTATTTTTTTTCAATTGTACTTGATAAAATTTTCCATTCTTGTTTCTAATTTATATGCAATATTTAGATTAAGGGAACCGCCAAGAAAATAAACTTTTGACTTAATTTCTTCTTCTTCTTCTTTTCTGTGTGTGCAATGTTTTCAACATCTCGAAAACCTCGACTTAAAATCGAGAATCCCAAATGATTTCGTTGTCTCGTCTAAGCTTTATTTGTTCGTCCCTTCAAACAACCGGAGAAGAAATGATAAAGGGAATAGGACAATAAATAGAACAATTAAATAATGCAATAAACAGAATATTACGAGTAGAAGGGTGAGAGAATGGTGGGAGATTTCCCATTTACTCACACCCTTCTCACACTGCCTCTCAACAGAGAGAGAGAGAGAGAGAGAGAGAGAGAGAGAGAGAGAGAGAGAGAGAGAGAGAGAGAGAGAGAGATTTATAGGTATTTGAACCTTTTAACATGAGGCTAAATGCACACAGACACAAACACTCGTGATAATTTCTTCTTATCGTCTCTCTCTCTCTCTCTCTAACTCAAACATATCTATGTTTCGATGAAAACGATTCTTGTTGACATTTCCTTTTCTTTTGAAAAAGACGAAAGGGGAAAAGGGGTTTTGCCTAAGAGAAATTCGTTTGTTGGGATATGTGAGGAATTCATCTTATATCATCGATGATACTAATCAAGTTGTGCTAAAGTTTTATAGGCTTAGTTTTCTGTTCTAGTTTCGTATCTTCATAGATATCTTGTGTAAGTCATCAAAAGACTAAATGTATTAGAACCTCAAAAGGACAATATGAAAACTTGATCAAAGTTTCATGGGCCTGAAGGAGCTTGAGGGCGCTGGAGCTCCCCTACGGGGGGGCTGAGGCGTTGCGGATCAGGAGGAAGAGGGGGCCTCTCTCCTCGTAGTGCTGGTAGAGGCTTGGGGAGTGACGGACCTCTTGTAGGGCGGTCTCTTAGAAGTCGTAGGTCTGGGCACGTTAGCCTCCTCCTTTTTCGAGACCTTCTCCATAATGGCCTTTAGTTCCTTCAGAGGAAACAAAGACTCTCCCCACAGGGGTAAGCTGCGAATGGCTCGCGCCTCCCTGTCTGGTACCTTCCGAGACACCTTCGCCAGAACAGTGTCTCGCTTACGGAGCACCCAGTTAGCTGTTAGTGCGAGAGACTGGTATGTCAAAAACTTAAGGGTTTTACCCCCGGAGGTAATGAGGTCCCTCAGTAGGCCTTACTGGTCAGGGTCCTCGGGGTCGAAGGAGGCTTGTACACCTACCAAAGTGGAAGCCCACCAGTCCAGCCAAGAGGAGAAGTTTACTAAGTCCCTCGACATTTCCTCTATCATGGAGGCTTCCGCTGGCGAGAAACAGACTGGGGCCGAAGAGGCTCTATCGTCTGAGACGCCTTGACTAAGGATGTCTACGGCTGACTCCACCTTACAGGGGCCTGGGCGTCGTCCCGCTGGCACATAGACTTTGCCTTGGGTTCTGAGGCCCTGGAGCAATTTCGGGGAACTCTGGGTTTTGGGGGCCTCGGCATTGCTGGCCACTACCTTGTCGACATACTCCTGCTCAAGGACTAGATCTCGGGCTAGAGGAAGTGCTAGGGACGTCTTAAGTTGGGAGGGAGTCTTCATGATCCTTAAAAGGCTTGACTTCAGGAATCTTCATCCGTAGCCGCAGGTTCTGCTATTTTGTGGTGCCTTCTGATAAGGCTAACCACTCTCCTATAGGTGGAGTCCTCCATCAGGGAACCCTCCCCTCCGCCAGCCGAGGTCTCGGCTTGGGGCCGGGGAGCTGGGTTACCGGGCACGCCGACTGGACGTCTAGCTCTTGGGGCCAGGGGCGCCGTCCTGCTGAGGTACTGGATTTCATCTGCGGGGACGTCCGCACCAGGGGCCTGGGTTAACGCAGGCATCGCTGGTTCAGCGGGGACTCTCGTCCGCCCAAGGGCTCTGGGTGCCGAGGACGCGGTTCCCGTGGGCTGACCCGACAGCGGGAACCGTTCCTTCCGACCCGAAGGCCGCACCAGCTGGGCTGGTTCGGCCAGGCCGCCCGACAAGAAGCGCGTTTCCCCCCGCTGGGCGGGGTGAACCGGAGGCTTCGAGGACTTACGCCTACCTGTAGAGTCCTTCCTACGGCTTGATCCCGAGGAGCCGGGTCACCGGGCACTCCCCACCGGGCGCTTCTGTTCTGGAATACCAGGCACTCCCTTGCGGTGGTACCGGTCTTCCCCGGCGGGAGCCTCCGCACCAGGTTCGGGGGTCAGAACTGGCATCGCCGTGCCGTCGAGGACTACCGTTCGTGTATTCTCTCTGGGGGACGAGGACGCGGATCCCCGTGGGCTGACCCGGCGGAGGGAACCGTTCCTTTAAGTCCGAGGGCCGAACCAGCTGTGCTGATTCGGCCAGGCTGCCCGTAAAGAAGCCCGGTTACACCCGCTGGCGGGGTGAACCGGAAGCTTCGCGGCCTTATGCCTGCCTGAAGAGGCCTTCTCGCATTTCTCCCTGCGAGGGTTATATCTGCGTCTGGAGGATGGCCTTCGTGGTGAGAAAAACCCTGGGCTGCCGATCCGGGGAACGCCGCAATACAGACCTGGGAGGCTCCTTCTCGGCGACGCCCTCGGCTGCAGAAGTGACTGAAAAATACGCCAAAGAGACTGGAGAAGAATTAGGGACATTTTTCCCCCACATGGGGTCATCAGAGGAGACGTGGCCTGCTTGCACCAGGACTCCGTCTCCCAACACACTCCCGAAAGTAGTACTTACCTCGAACTACTTTCTTAGGAGTTACCTTCCCCACAACAGACCAACCTCGTCTCCTACTCTGGGTAGGGGAGGGTGGTAGGGAAGCTCTGTCAGACGAGACGCCCGGCGAAGCAAGGGGGGGAAGGGGCGCTCGTCTTCTTAGGCGACCCCTTCGTCGCCTACTTATTCTTGGTGCTATACCGCACCCACTCAAACTCCTGGGGAAGAGCAATGGGCACTTCCCCGCAACTGACTTACCTCGTCCCCTACTCTGAGTAGGGGAAGATGGCTGTATAAGAAGCTCTATTCGACGAGGCATCGGGAAGTAAGTGGCGAGGAGAGGCTCGTCTTCCTATGAGCCTCTTGGATGTATTCTTCCTCTTGGTGCCGAAGTGCACCCACTGCACTACGTTCCAGGACTAGTAGTCCTGACACGTGGCTGTAGGAGAACATAAGCTGCCCCTACACGGCGAACACAGAGGATAAGGGGAGGAAGGATGATTTATTGTAAAATTGTTCCCTTCAGCTATTAATTCCTTGAAGGGAATCAAGGAAAACACTGGGTAAGCACACGGGTGGAAGGTGAACGCACAGGAACACCCGGGAAAAGTACACTGGAAAACGCAAGTTGCCACGCTGGGAACACGTGGGACACTAGAACGCACACAAAGGATCGACAGAGAACGAGAGCGAGGTGTTTATACCGCGCGACCAGAGAACTTAATGATGAGGATGACCCGGCCAAGCAGCGACCTACCTTGATCCTACCCTCGGGGCACATTCCTTAATGCCGGGGGTAGGTCTACTTAGAAAGCAGGGTGGGGGGTAACATACGCAAAACTCTAGTCGATAGAGAGGAGATTACCAGTAACTCCTATAGAAAGTAGTTCGAGGTAAGTATTCGTGTTGGAACAAACTATAATTAGCTGCAGAAAACTACAACAGAGTAGATTGCTTCCTGTGTAATATTCATATTCAAATACATCAAATGCAGTTAATTTATTATTTTGTATGGAACTCGCCTGTCCTACAGCACTAAGGGCATATGCTCTCCTGTTTATAGATTCCAACTCTTATGTAAATAAAATGTCTATATCGTTCTTGCTTTATAGAACCACTCAGGTGATACAATCACATATCTACTGTGGTGGTACAGATATTGATAACACATTTTGATTTGTTCAGTTTATGATGTTCTTATCATCAAGTCTGTTCATCTTAGGACTGCTTTAGGCAGCAACAGGCTACCCTGCTTTGACATGGCTGAGACCAACAGCCAAGGAAGGAAGGTCCTTCCATGCCAGGCTATGAACAGCAGTTGGTCAGTGCCACACAAAGTCAGGAGTTGTTCATAGTTTTTCCTCTTGACCTAATATTTACTGATTAACAGAAAAAAAAAAATCACATTCTAAGCCTTTAGTAATATAAGAAAAAAATCATTAATAGACGAGCAAATTAAATTGATTCTGGGAAAGGTCAGTCAACACAAAAATTCAGTATCATAATAATTTGCTGAGCCACATTTTTCACCAAATCGAAATTAAGAAAAATAGGTTTCAACTAAGAACTAATTAAGTTTTGTAATTTTATTCAAAAACTAGTGGAGTTAGAAAATAACAGGAGTTCAATATCTTTTATTTGTTGAAATATTTCTGTTCTTGTTACATTTTGATAAAAATACTTAAAACCATAATACATGTTGCACCCTTAAATTAAAAGGGTTCACATTAGCAACATCATTTAGTAAGTTCAACCTATTTTATTTTATCTTATTCGGCTTTTAAGAATTATGTAAAATCTTTAGTAGGTTTACATAACTCTTACAAAATATTCCATTTCATCTGCTAAAGCTGAAACAAGACTTGGAAAAATGAAAGTTCTTCTTAAGAATAAGTATGTTCTTTTTTTCTAATTTATTCGCCCAATGATCTTTTCCTCTATACATCAATTTTCTTTGCGTATTCAATTATAAACAATCAAATATTTGAGGGTAAAGTCTCCTTCCATGAAAGCAGGATTAAAACTGTCGCCAAACAGGTGCAAACAGAGGACGTTGCTTTAGTAGAACGGGATATGGCTGCCATTTCCTACATTTCACCCAAAAATTCCATCACACTTTAGCAGTATAAAAAAAAAAACTTTGCTAGATTCTGAAAGCTTCCAATTTTCTGAACTTAAATAAAAACACATCATGATCATGCCTTGTTTTAGAACTAAGTATCAAACCCAATATCTACATTAGTTGCAATATTCACTACCAACTGAAAACCTTTTTCAAAAGGGTTCCACATAAACTTGGAATTTTGCAAAATCATTTCATAACAACAACAATAATAACAATATGCTTACTTCACAATTTTACACGAGACTAAATAATCAATAAGAAAAATTGGCGACAATTACAGTAATTGGCTGTATATAAATAGATAGTTATTACAATTGCCGGTGAAATGTTCACAATAAAATTTTTTTTCTGTCATGGGTCAAACAGTTACAGCAAAGAAACAAAAAATCCAAATAAAGTGACGGAAAGGCAAACCCATACAAACCAGAGTAACTCACATCCTCTGGTTTATAGTGGTAGGTTACCAGATGTTTTAGAACTATCACACCCAATATAAACCAGAAAAAAAGAAATCATCTGCATTTGACCTGCATTACTTGCAGATATCAACTATCAAATGAAAACCATTTTCAAAACGATGGCAGATTACTTTGGGATTCAGTCAAATAATTTCATAACAACAACATGCTTACTTCACTCGGTACTTAAAACTGACAAAACATATATACAATTAAACACGAGACTGAATAATAAAAATAAATAAATTGGCGATAACTATAGTATTCAACAGAATATGAATAGAATTATGCACGAGGAGAAATAGAGTGATTGCAATTGCTGGTGAAACATTCATAAGCAATTTGATTCTGTCAAGGGGTACACACAAATACATAATAGTTAAACCAAAGACAAAAAATAAAATAAAGTGAGGGAAAGACTACCTCAATCAAATCTGTAGTTAATTTACATGATAGTGAAAGGTTGCCAGGCAATATTGAATAAAATATAAAGTGAGACAATAAAGACATTGTATCTTTTCATCACAACAACATAGGCCTTAATTAGACATCTAAATAAAAGGATGTAAATAAAGTGAAACAATAACAGAGTATAATAACAATATGCTTTCCTCAAGAAAGGGCCTGTTATAAATTCGCAAGGTACAATTACAAGGAAACAATGCTGATCATAACAGCAATGCCACACTTTGATATAGCTAATTCTCTATTCAATTCACAGTACAGGAAGCATAAATAACAAAAACGTGACCATGCAAAAATAAAGACCGATTATCATCATTGTTGATAATGGTTGTACAATAATATATTTTTGGCAGAAAATCTTATACAAATACAGTAAGAAATGTTTTGAAGGGAGAAAAATAACAAATAAATGATGATGATAATCCTGTGAAATGGTAGTGATGGATGAGAATGTGAAAATACTGTATCATTTCAAGTTACAATAACATTGGTGATCAGAAGAGACCAATAACAAAGGGAAGAGCTAAACCCTACATAAACAATACCAGGCACAATCACACTACCTACAAACTTTCAACCAGCACAGAAATTATAATTATTATTATTATTATTAGGTAAGCTACAACCCTAATTGGAAAATCAAGATACTATAAGCTCAAGGGTTCCAATAGACAAAAATAGCCCAGTGAGGAAAGGAAATAAGGTAAAAAATTAACGATACAAGAAGTAATGTACAATTAAATCATTTTAAAAACAATAACAACATTAAAACACATATTTCATATATAAACTATAAGAGATTAACCCTGGAAAGGTATGATGGGTCGTATGCGACCCCTACAGCATTTTCAAAACCTGTTTTTTCCCCATAAATCATCAGCTGTCTCGAATATGGAAGTGATCGACCTGCAAGGGGTGACTTAGTCTACATGCCATTGTCTGCTTTAGGACTGATTTTCGTCTAACTTCCCTCCTTCCCCGTTTTTTTACCCCCCCAGGGGTCGACCTCGACCCTGACATACCTTTATAGGGGTAAGTGATCAATCAGCAAAGTTATTACATAATTATAAATTGTCGAACAGTGATGATACTTGTTTGGTTCTTTATTGTTGAAAAGTGTGGATGGATGGTGTGTCTACCACTTGCATGACATTGGTTTTGGCTTAGATGCCATATATTGCCATGAGGTCCATTTTCCCTCAAATGCTAATTTCTGATTTTTTTTTTATTTCTTGCAAATTTGATTTTTTTCTATTTATTTCGAATTTATCTTCAATAATGGCCAGCAGGCAGTATTCCCTCGGGATGGATGTCATCAACACACTTCTAATGGAGTTAAAAAGAGATGTTGATGATAATATGGTATTTGCAACCCCATTCTTCATTTCAAGTGGTAGATTGGGCTGCAAGAGTAGTTGCGGTCTGCGGCCATTTTGTTGACATACTCGAAAGGTAAGTTGGCATATCTCTACATATTCTTGTTCTGTATAGAATTTGATATTTTGGTATATTTTAATGCATAAATATAATTTTTATAGGAGATACAATGATTTTCATAAGAAATTTTCATTGTGAAACTAGGCCGTCAAAAAATGACCTTTAGATTTCGCTCCTGATATAACAGTAAATTACATCTTAGTGCACATTTTATTATGTATTTCTGTTCTAGGATAATATGAGTTTATTCTATAAAAAAATTAGCCTCTTCCTATTTCATTTGGGTACCCAAAAAAATTCATGAAATTTGGACAAATTTTTTTGGCCAAAAAAAGTTACCCTTTCTTTCTCATTTCAGATCTTGACTTCTATAGGTTCAATTCATTTCCAGCAATTACACGCTGTTGCTTTGCCATCTAAGAAGGTGTCCCTAAAGGGATTTATGTGTATATGTATATTTCTATTTTTTGTGAATATTTACGTCGTCTTTTTTTTGTATACTTAAATTTTTAATATATTTCCAATAAATAGTTATTTTGTAGATGGGTATCATTTATATTTTCAGTAGTTTTTAGCATTCTTTGAAGTTTTTTAGCAAGTCAAACAATACAGATTGATGCATAACTCAATTTTTCCTGAATTTTTTTTCGGAATCGGGGTCGCGCGCGACCGAGTATACCCTTAAAGGGGTGTCCGAGGAGCATACCTATCCAGGGTTAAAACACTTCTTCAGAATAAACTGGTCACCAAAAATCTTAAATGACTTTCTCAATAAGGCAATTTTTTGTGTGTGCAATTGAAGAAGACACAGCCCTAAAGGGTTTCTCAAAAGTGAATTTGCTGTCAAGAATCACACCTAAAATGTTAAAAGAGCCATACAGAGTTAAAGAAACATTATCAAAGCTGAGATCTCGGGAAGGAGAAAAAGTAATAAAGTTGGAGGCAGCAGAAAAGGGGAAAACGTATCCCAAGTAAAAGCTTGAGGGTAAAGTAGAGGGAGCGATAGCAAATAGTATTAGGTAAGTAGGAGAGTGCTAATAAACAAAAGAAGGGAATAAGAGTAGGAAAATGAATAGCAGTGAAAGTTCAAAGGAGGTAAACATGAAATTGTGACGAAGCTTGGTTGAGAATATAAGGGAAAGGGAATCAGTTACGAGACAACGAATAACAAAGAATTAAGGATGAGGAGCATTGTTTGTTTTAGAACGCCTTGCTCCAAAAGAAGGACCAAGGCTCTTGGGTTGGCAGCTCCTAAGGAAGATAAAAAGAAGAAAGTAGCAAAGTTAACATTCGGAAAATGATAGCCATATTAGGTGAATCTAACATATCGACTAGTAATGGTATTGAACCTTTTAGGTCCACGAAAATGAAAAATTTAGTAGGAAGAGGGAAAGCATTTATAGCAGAGTCCTATCGAAGTCAAAGATCATGGGAAGGAGGAAAAAGTAATTAAGAAGGAGGCAGAAGGGAAAAGTGTCCCAAGAGAAAGATTAAGAATGAGAAAGAGAGCGTCACAGCCAGTTGAGTTAGCAACGTAGAAGAGAGCCAACGGTGATAGTAGGGAAGAAGTAGAAGGGTAAAAGTGACGAGTGTCTAAGTAGCATGTGAATATTCCATCCTATCATTAGCTTCTGTCTGCAACTCAGTGTTCTGGAGCCAGCCATTATAACCTTCATTCAAAAAATATTTCCAGGATTAGTCAGACGACATCCCTAAGTCGACAATTGAATACATTTGTGATATCCTATCTCATGCCTTCCAGCAGTAATTTTCTCGGCCTGACAGTGATAAGAGCCCACCCTCTTCCCCTTTACCAGAGGATAATAATTTCAATATGTTACCATGGAACAGTGCAGGGATTAGGTCAAAATATGCTCTCCTACAGTCTCAAGTAGCTGTGCAAAAACCAGTTATTCTCTTGCAGGAAACATTATTTAAGAGAAACGGTAATTCTAATTTGCCAGTTACAAAGTATACAGAAAACATTTCACCGACACCTGTCGTGGCTTAATTACACTAATCAAAAATACCAAAAGAATTAATGATATCGACTGACACAAAGCAGAATCACTTAGTATTCAAATTACCCTGTCAAACTCTACACTAAAAATACACAACATTTACAATAGCTCTGCAAGTATAATTGATGTCAATCTTCTTTTTGCAACAGCTGAGACTTGGGATACCTTTTTTCAGGAGATTTCAATGTTCATCATCCCTTCCTAAAGTCAACGTCCCCCACCAATACTACTGGTAATCATCTCCACTCCTTGCTTGAGGATTTTTCTAGGGTGAAACTCCTCAACAATGTAGATATTCCCACTCATATTGCTGGGGGACAATTGGCTCTCACATTCCTCTCCTGCAACCTATGAAATAACTCCACTTGGAACTGCATCCTGTTCTCACAAGTGATCATTATGCAACAATTTCTCTTTACGGTTGGAGAAGTTGCCGGACCCTCCTCCTCCCTCAAGGAGATGGAACCCTGACTTCACAAAATAGGATTTGTTTCAGCAGCACATGACAACATGGGCTGACAATTATTCTGTTGAGCCTCCTGAGAACACTGAAAACATCCTGCAAACTCTTAATGAACAGCTAAATGAGGCTGCCGCCTCCTGTATGCTAAAAATAAATCCTTTACCAAAGACCATAAGGATGCCTGGTATTACAACCCCATAATTAAAGCTATGAATAAGCAACTTAATCACATCAGAAAACTACCTACAAGAAACAATACCGATGGTCTTCATCTGAACCTAGCTGGAGTAGCTATGCACTCAGCCCAGGTGGCAGATGAAGTAAAACGAGAAAAATGGTTAGACTGGTTCACCAAGGTTAACTCAATCACTTCAAGAAAAATTTGGGGCTGGTTTAAGAAATTTTACAGTAAGAGACATCATAAGGGCCTCTCACCCAGATTCTCCCGATGAATCTCTCAGATTGGCACAAAAATGTGCAAATCGTTCCAAGACTGAACCTATCTTCTGAGGCCAGACAATGACAAAGGGTCCTTCACACTACTAGGATGACCATGGTTACTGTTGCTTACAACATGTCTGACAACAATGACACTTTCTATACCATGGATGAGCTTAACGTTGCCCTTTCTAGAACTACGGACTGTTCCAGGTGCTGACCTCATCGCCTATAGCATGCTCAAACGCATGGGCGACTCAGCCAAGGGAGTATACCTCCTTCTCATTAATAAAGCCCACACTGAAAGGATTCGACCTATACTCTGGAGGCAACAGGATACTCAACCTATTCCTAAGCCAAAAGAGGAAAATGCCTGGAGGCCCATACTGAAGATACTCATACATACATACTCATACTCATTCTGCTCCTGGACTTCAACCTGAATGGATGTCTCCCAGCTCTCTCCTACCAGCCATCACAGCAGCTACGATCAGCTTGGATCCAGCATTGACTCCAGCAGCAGCAGAGGGATAGCTCCCTTGCCAGTCAACCTTACCCCTCATCCTTATCCTTCCCTTCCCAGCCCCTCCTACCCCCTTACTCTAGAGTACCACTTGACTGTCTCTCTCCTCCAAATACTTCAATTCTAACTACTACTAACCATCAGTAGCCCTTTTCCCCCGGAGTTGCCGTTGTGGTCTTAAAACTCTCTGGAGGCACTGGGTAATGCTGCACCGTCTAGGCTCCTACTTCTCCAGTAGTGCCTACATAGGATAGGACAATAGGCATAAGGCGATACTCATACATACTCATACTCATACCATACAGTCTACTCCCAGCTCTGCTAGAGAGAAGTTGTATAGGAGCTCTCTGTGAATCCCCCATTGTGATGTACAGTGATCACAGTGTTAACAGTGATAAGTGTGTATAAGTGACATGTTACATCCTCGTCCCTTTAGTACTTAGGTTCCAAGAAGACAGGTTGGTAAGTCCGTACTTTATTCTGGTATATCAAATACAAGTAAACAGACCCATGCTTCTGCTGGCGTCACAGTTCGTGGATGGCGGGGAAGACAACAATAACAACTCAAAGGTTCAACATAGTAGAATGAGAGAGTAGTGTTTCTCAATACATTACACTCCTCCCCCCTTAGGTTAACACACAAAAAAATTAAATTTGTTCAATGAGTCTCCTAGGTTTTTTACTTACTCTGGTAGATTTTCTTACAATGGCACCAGTATCACAATTACTGTTCTCTGATCCTACTACTTCTACATTGGGATTACAAATCCTACTTGAGTTCTGAATAGGGTTATTTGTTTCTTCTAATCCTTGTACATTATTGGGAGAAGAAACTACAGGAACAGAAGGAATCATTGTATCTTTTAATAGTGATGATTCATCAGTTACTCTAGTATTATACATTTTTCTCTCAAATAACTGTGATAAGTGACGCTTCCAAGTCAAAATACCATTAACATCTACAGAAACTAAATAATTCCTTTCACCCAGAACTTTGATAATCTTAGCTTCTACCCATTCTGGTCCTTTACCAAAATTCCTGGCATATACTGCATCACCAACTCTGAATTTAGACTCATGAACGTAAAACTCATCTCCTTGTTTAGGCATTATTACATCTAGTGGACCCTTAAATTTCCTTCCAAATAATAATTCAGCTGGGGAGCAGCCAGTGGAAGACTGTACTGTACGTCTATAAGTATACAAAAATTTTGCCATTCTGGTTTTTACAGGCAATTTACAATCAAACTTTTTGAAATTAGTTTTGAATATTCGGACAGCCCGTTCTGCAAGCCCATTTGTACTTGGATTATATGGTGCTCCTGAACAATGTCTAACACCATTTTTCTGAAAGAAATTCTGAGTCTCCCTAGCCATAAAACAAGTTGCGTTATCAGATACAATTGTGTCAGGAATACCATAATTAGCAAAACACGACCTTAAACATTGTATGGTATCCTCTGAAGTTATATTCTTACAAGCATAGACATCAATAAATTTAGAAAAGGAATCAATAATAATCAAATATTGCATGTTGTCAATGGGCCCACAATAATCTACATGCAAGCGGGACCAAGGTCTATCTACTGACGGCCAAGATAAAGGTGAAATGGCCTTATGTTTGAGATTTGTTATACATAATGCACAGTTAGAAGTTATTTGTTCCAAATCTTGGTCCATATTAGGCCAATATACAAAAGACCTTGCTTCGGCTTTCATGGCAACAATACCCTTGTGGCCCTCATGAAGCATTTCCATAACACGCTTTCTCAACATTTCAGGAACCAAAATACGATTCCTATACAGTAATACATTATCATGCAAAGAAAGATCATTTCTCAATTTATAGAATGGTAACATACAATTTTCCATCACATTTTCCTTGGGGAACCCCCTCCTTACAAAATCTCTTACTCTGCATAAAACAGTGTCTCTTTCTATACAATCTTTTACCATTGTAACATCAAAAGAATTCTTATCCAAAATATTAATCAAATTTACATATTCTCCTGGTACATGAAAATCAGTATCATCTCTACATAATGGTAGCCTACTAAGAGCATCTGCCACTGTATTATGCACTCCCTTAATGTGCTCAATTTTAAAATCAAAACCTGATAGGAATAAAGCCCACCTTTGAATACGAGCATTAGATAATTGTGGAATACTCTTACTAGGGTTAAATAGATGAGTCAAGGGTTTATGGTCCGTCCTAATAACGAACTTCCTACCCAAAAGGAAATCAGAAAACTTCTTGACTCCAAAAATAATGGATAAAGCCTCTCTATCAATTTGAGAATAATTACACTCAGCATTAGCTAATTTTCTACTTTTGAACGAAATGGTAGAAATTTTACCCTTATATTCTTGTTTAAGAACAGCTCCCACTCCTACAGGGCTAGCATCAACTTCTAAAATCATGGTAGCATTGGGGTTAAAATTATCCAAAATATCAGCTCTACCCAAGGCTTCCTTAATACTCTGAAAAGCTTCTTCATGAATTGCTGACCAATGAAACTCAACATTCTTTTGTGTCAAATTATATAAAGGACATAAAATAGAACTGAACTGAGGTACAAACCTATTGTAGTAAGTGCATAACCCCAAAAATGATTTCAAAGACTGGACAGACTGAGGGGTTGGAGCTTCCAAAATTGCCTCTATTTTCTTTGGGTCAGGTTTAATTCCCTCACAACTTAAAATGTATCCTAAATAAGGTACTTCCCTAGAACCGATAATACATTTATCTTTATTCAATTTAACATTTCTCAGTTGCAAAATTGATAAAACCTTACATAAACTCCTGTCATGTTCCTCTTTGGTAGCTCCGACAATCAATATGTCATCTAAAAATACATGAACACCCTCAATATTTGCCAATAATTCAGAAATAAACCTCTGAAATATACCTGGTGCTGACGACAACCCAAAAGGCAATCGGTGGAACTTATATAATCCCAAATGAGTATTCATAATTAAATATTGTTGAGAATTTTCACTCACAGATACCTGTAAATATGCATTTTTCAAATCCAATTTTGAAATATACTGACAAGAACCTACATTTGCCAAAATGTCATCCAATCTCGGTAATGGAAAGGTATTAACACTTGTTTGGGTATTGAGATACTTAAAATCTACACAAATCCTTATTTCACCATTAGGTTTCATTACAGGAACAATAGGACTGGCCCAATCTCCTGCATGCTCGACCTTGCTCACTATATTTTTACTTTCCAGTTCTTTCAAACTATTCTCAATTTTACATTTATAATGATAAGGCACAGATCTGGCTTTAAAATACTTAGGCACAGCATTTTCTTTTAACATTAATTGACACTCATAATTTGTAATGGGTGATCCTTCCACCACCTGATACTCATTGAACATTTTTACACAATCAAGCTTAAGCCTAGATGCACTACTTGGGGTAATAAGAGGACCTTTAAATTTATCATCACTCACATTATCAACTTGTACCCACTGGTATTTCAATTTCTTCATCAAAGACCTGCCTGCTAAATTTAAATCATTATCTACAACAAAAAACTTTTGTCCCTTGACCATTTGGCCTTTAAAAGAAACATCACAATTTATTTTACCATACACCTGCATTTCCGCTTTATCATAATTAGCTAAGCGTTTCCTTGTTGGTAATGGTGTTAAATTCAATTTATTAGCATCATGCCGTGAAATAGTGGATGCACCACTGCCAGTGTCTAATTCAAATTCTAGGGGAAACCCATTTAACCTTAAAATTTCTCTATATGGTTCCTCATAATCATCGACAAAGTCAATAGAATTCACATCAAAATCAAAAAGTTTCAATAAATCATAAGAATCATGAAAATTTTCATTAACAGGAATATGCTTACTAGTAGACTCGTCTACATCATGCACTGTATTAACATTCCTAGATTTATTTCTAACCTTTTTATTGGAACACACTGTACTCACATGGCCTTCCTTGCCACAGTAATAACATTTAGCATTCTTAAATTTACAATTATTAGCTAAATGGTTATCACGCCCACAATGAATGCATTTACCTTGAGCTTTACCATAATCCCTTTTACCTCTCCCCTTAGAGTCTGCACTAGAATTAGGCCTAGGCCTAGTTACTTTATGCCTAACCTTGTTAACGGTACCGGATGGCCTATTATCTGTAAAAGAACTTGAAGTAGGACTACACTCGGTAACATAGGCAGTTTCTAAATTGGTAACCTTGGCAAGTAAATCACGAGAGGAGATGGATTTAAACTCAAAAGGATCAGCTAATAAAACCTTAAAATATACTTCATTATCAATACCAACCAATAACTGTTCCTTCAACCTTCGGTCAAACTCATTATTAAATTCACACTGTTGAGCTAATAATTTAAGTTCTGCATAATATTCCTTCACTGACTCACTACTTTTCTTCTTCCTCTGTAGGAAATCACATAATGCTCTATGATAACTTGGTTTCGTTATGAAATGAGACTTAAGTTGATTTACTAGGTCATCAAAAGGAACTGCAGACGGCAATTTCGGTGCTGTTAACTTACAGATCGTGGAAAAAGTCTCTACTCCCACTGAAGAAAGCAACAAAGCCCTTTTTGCTGTCGCCTCGGTTACTTCGTTTACTTCACAATTCATGGAAAATAGATCCAACCAACAATTTAGTTCCAACTTATCTGGATTGAATTCGGGAATTGCCGGTCTCCTTGTACCTGCCATCCTTCCTGACTGGGTATGGAACTTCGGTAAATCGGTAGTCCCCAACAATTACAGCTGAACTCAGGCTACTCACTGGAGTCTGGACGTTGGCCAGGCCTAAACTGGGTGTGCTAGGCTAGATACGGCTGGCTGTCGTTGGTACACTAACTCTGCTTCCATATGACATACCTCTTTGTACACTGGGTTCTTCCTCGTCGCCACTGTTACATCCTCGTCCCTTTAGTACTTAGGTTCCAAGAAGACAGGTTGGTAAGTCCGTACTTTATTCTGGTATATCAAATACAAGTAAACAGACCCATGCTTCTGCTGGCGTCACAGTTCGTGGATGGCGGGGAAGACAACAATAACAACTCAAAGGTTCAACATAGTAGAATGAGAGAGTAGTGTTTCTCAATACATTACATGACAGTTATTATTTTCAGTGTTTGAATTCGTGACAACTAGATCACTGTGCTATGTGATTGTGTACAGTGGTGCTTTGTGAGTTCTGCCCTGTGGGCCTGTGCCTTGTGCTAGGCCTAGTGGGCCAAGTTCGTTGTGTATTGTGAATTACTTACTTCATATCTATCCCTGCTGGTGGCCATCTGTCGTACAGTTACCCCAGTTAGGTGATAGACAATTGTCAGTGCGTATTGAATGGCCTAAGGCTAAGTGAACAGATTGTAAAAAGATTCTATCTATCCCTACTGGTGGCCATCTGACGTACAGTTACCCCAGATAGGTGATAGAAAATTGTCAGTGCGTATTGAATGGCCTAAGGCTAAGTGAACAGATTGTAAAAAGATTCTATCTATCCCTGCTGGTGGCCATCTGACGTACAGTTACCCCAGTTTGGTGATAGGCGAGTGATAGTGTACTGAACAGCCATAGGCTAAGTGAAAGCCTGTATGATACAGCATCCACCATGCAATAGTGCATGATGGGGAGAGTAAGACTTAAGGATACCTCCCCCAACGAGGGAGAGGACAGGTATAGGAAAGTGTGGCAGTTATTAAGCCAATGTAACCTTAGTGTTTATAAAGTGATACCAGCACGGACTGGCTTCATTTTGATTATGGATGATGACACGGCAAGCAAAATCACGGAGACAGACAACAAGAATATTTTTGAAAACTGCGGCCTCAAAGTGTTGGAAGCCCCTGAACTGAGGGCACAAAGGACACTGATAATCGAGAAAGTAGAGAAGCATATTCTCCATGGACAGGACGAAGAAGAAACTAAGGCAACAATTAAGCAAGAAATAGAAAAACACAATGGATTCTGCAAGGTCGAGGAGGTCATCCTGATCCCTGGCACCCCCTTTCTTAAAATCAGAATGAAGACAGTGGCAATGGTGCAAAAGGCTCTAGACACAAGAATACGAATCTTGAACCAGTCCTTCCCTAAGCACAACCTCAGCAGGGACATACACGTGAAACTTAATCAATGCATGAGATGCTACTCATATGAACATGTGGAAACGGACTGCCTCAAGGAAAACGATTACAAGATATGTTCACTCTGCAGTGGAACGGACCATCGCTTTGATAAATGTACTAACAACGGCAACCAAAAGTGTCTAGGATGTCAATCAACAGGGCACCACACCATGGCACCAATCTGCCCGATTAGGAAGGAGAAAACCAAGACCGCTAAAAAGGAAATAAGGAAACAAATTAAAGAAACCCACACAACTTATGCAGGAGCAGCAGCCGCCCCAAACTTGAGCGCTTGGACCTCCAGGAATCTCAGGATTCACAAGCACCAGACTGCCCAAACAATCAACAACGGAATTCCCTCCAAGAAACTAAATACCATCTACCAGATTGCCCTACTTCATGCGAATATGAACGAAGCAGCCTGTCCAGGAAGCTTCCAAGAGACCCTGGATGAAGTATTAAAGGCAAACGGCTGTGAGTCAGTCATAATTCCAAGGAGTACACTTCGATCAAGAGAAGTAATGGCCAGTATGCCAGCACTCCAAGCACTGACAACAACAACTCAATCAACAATCGAACCTTCAACAGTACAAGACGGACAAGAAGAAGAGATGGAAGCCGAATCAGAAACAAGAAAAAGAAACAGGACCAACTGATCTAGCTCCTCGGATACCGAGGAAACCACCAAAGAGTCAAATGATGACAAACACACCAAGAAAACGGCAAAGAGAACAGCTGTAGAGCAGCAGAGCAATGACACAGCAAGAGACCAGGATGAGAGAGACACCCTACCTGACTTGGGAGCTACGGCTATTGTTTCTGCCCCCTACGCACAAATCGTCAATCAAGAAACCAGAACAAAAAACATCCTCAAACACGTCTCGCTGAAAACAGCAGAAGGAACCCAGCTACCGAGGAAACCATCAGCTAATAGTATCACTGACATGATCTTTCGGACAGGGAAGATTAAGTATGTAATCCTTGGCGCGTACAACCCTCAAGAGGTCGAGGATATTATCAAATCCTCCCCGGAGGAACTGGAAAGAAAGTCCATAACTCCTATCAACCCACATAGGTTCAGAGATTTACGCAACGGTTCAAAGAACACAAAAACCCCATCGCAATCCATATAATGGAACAAATAAAAATCATACAACACAATGTTATCAAGTGGACATTCCAACGTAGCCGAGAACTCAGCAACTCATACAGGAAGACAGACCCGGATGTCATCCTACTGAACTCAACCGGTATAAAAGAAGCAGAAACCCTCAAAATCTACGGATACAGTATTTACAAGAAGAACACGCACAACGAAGAGAGCGCAGGAGTAGCAATAGCCATCAAATATGACCTCCAACATAAACTATGTGACGACTTTACAGAAGATATGCTAGCTATAGAACTACAAACAAGGAGAGGCCCCATCATCGTTGGGACAACCTACCTCCCACCCAGAAGAAGAATATTCCCGGAAGATCTGAGGAAGATTCTCCAAAAACCAATGCCTGCATACATGATAGCTGACTACAACGCCCGCCACAGGAACCTTGGACACAATAACGACAACATCTATGGAACGGGGGTCAATAGGCTAATATCCAGGAACATAGCAACTCACATAGGGCCAATGTTCACCACCTTCATTGGTCCTACAGGAACAGGCAAACCTGACATTATCCTTGCCAACAGACATGCCTACCTTAACTACACCATTCAGCCTGGGGAACTCACCTCCTCAGACCATCTCCCAATAATCCTAACCCTAGCCACGAAGGGGATCATACTCCCAACAACTCCTAGATACCAACTACAGAGGGCCAACTGGGATGGATTCAAAGAAAGACTGGAACAAGAGGCAGCCTCAATCGACCTTAACAACGATAACAAAACCAAGGAGTACATTGATGACAAACTCAACACATGGTTCAATAAAATTGGATCAGCCGCTGATGAATTCATACCCAAGGCTAGTCACCGCACCCTCTACCCGCACAGAGAAAGTGCCACTTTGAAACAACTCCAATGGAGATTTGAAATAATAAAAAGAACTGGAGAGACAACTGGATGGTCAAGAGAAATACTTCAAGAAATCAAGGTCATACAGACCAGAATAATGGAAGAATCCAAATCACTCAACAATCAGCACTGGGAAGAAACTGTCCTACAAGTGGAGGTCGACCTCAATGATCCCAGCAAATTCTGGAACTCAATTGGAAGACTTCTAGGAAGAGGCAAAGAAGACGCACCCTATATCCTCCACAACAATACCAAGAAATACAGTGACAGTGAAAAGGAGGAAGCCTTCAGGGAATACTGGGAAGAAATATTCAAAATCACACCGGAAGAAAATCGACAGTTTGACAGAGCCAATGAAAGGAGGGTACTAACCTACCTGCAAGGAAGACAAATGGATATCCAACCCAATCCGTTAGCAGATATCTCAAGGCTGGACCAGGAAAATCCACTTACAAAACCAATTGAAACATGGGAAATAAAGTGGATAATCGACAAAATGAAAAATAAGAAAGCCCCAGGCAAATCAAGTATCAATAAGGAAATCATGAAAAAACTTCCTGACACCATGCTGGAGGTTTTCAGAACCCTAAATAACGAAGCCCTTAGTATGGGATACTTCCCAGACCCCTATAAGACTGGAATGATCCGACTGATACGTAAACCAGAAAAAGATAACAAGCAAGTCAGCAACTACAGGCCCATAACACTACTAGAAATCCCGGGGAAAGTAATAGAAAAAATACTGAAGAACAGGCTAGTGAAGTACCTAGAGGAAAACGAACTATTGAACAAGAACCAGTATGGATTCACAAGTAGAAGGGGCACCCAATCAGCCATAGGAGTGCTGTACGAATCCATCGCTACAGCACAACACCAAGGCCACAGATGCAACATCATCTCCAGGGATATCGCAAAAGCCTTTGACAAAGTTTAGCATGATGGGCTTAAATTCAAGTTAGAGGAAGCGGGACTTCCGGAAATCTTTCTAAAAATCCTCTGCAATTACCTAAACAACAGGAAGGCAAGAATACGTGTGGGAAGCTTCCTGGGTCCAGAGTTTCCACTACTCAGTGGAGTACCCCAGGGGAGCGTGCTGGCACCCATCCTCTTCAACTTCTATACCAGAGACACACCAGCACCCTCCGCGGGATGTCATCAGATTATTTTCGCCGACGACCACACACAGGTGGTAACATACCCCAATAAGAAGAGTAAACTGATGCTGGCAGCCAAAACAACCAGAGAAATAATGAAAAGTAAACGAATACGAGCGGAAATGGAAGATCGCCACCAGCCAAAACAAGTTCCAGCTTCTATCCATCAGCGCCCTGAAACCAGCGGCAATCAGAGTGGAAGACAGGGACATACCCTTCAGAAGCCACGCTAAAATACTAGGAGTAACAGTTGAAACCACTGGACTGGGGAAGCATGGTGGACAAGCATGGCACACACCATACAAAAAGTGAAAACAACAGCCAAAAAACTAAGAAGATTCAAGGCAATGTCGACAAATACGCAACTAAGACTCTACAAAACCTTAGTTCGACCACAGCTGGAATACCCAGCTATCCTGCTCTCCATAATCAGCAAATCCAACATGAGAAAAATACAAGCAGTTCAGAATATATGTATAAGAAGAGCCTCCAAAGAAACACCCCCTTACTACAACACACAGAAGGACCTACACGAAAGATTCAACATTGAGCCTATGAATACTAGGCTCCATAGACTAGCAAGTAAAACCCTCATCAGGATGGAGGAAATTGACAATGAAACCATAGAAAGGAGCAGGAATCTCCAGGGAAGAGGACACAGCTACTGGCCAAGACTCCTGCCAATCATAGAAGGGCCTGAACCGCAACCATACTATGCAGCAGAGCGGTAAAAGGCAATCAACAATAATGCAACAGAAGTAATGTGGAAGTCACAGCATGTGCTGTGCAATCACAAAGCAGCAGAATTGAAACTGCAGTATAAAAAAAAAAAAAAAAAAAAAAAAAAAAAAGCCATCTGGGGGTTTAACCCAGGTGACTGACTCTCTCTCCTACTAAAGATGCTCACCAACCTCCTCTCTGGTCCCTCCTACTTTGACCAGAGCTCCTACTCTCTTCCTAACTTTTCCTCCTACTAAATTTTTCGTGGTTCCAAAGAGGTAACTGACAGTCCCTAATAAAGAAAGCAGAGCAGCCGACTGGAGAATTGGGCGTCACCCCAGAACTGAAAAGAAAGAAATTAAGCAAAGGGGTCTGCCCCCTTCTATAACACTCCTACTTCCTTCACCCACCTTTACCTTCCCCTACTCCCCCAACGAGGCGTAAAGCTTCATGATATATAAGAAAATCATTGACATCCTTACCCTCACCCAACCCTGAAATAAAAGTTGCTGAATCCCTTATCCTTATACCTACCTTCCACCCCCTCCTCTTCCTACTTATCTTTCAGTGAACCGCAGGCATAAGGCACTGTCTCTCATAAAGTGTTAACTAATACCTTTATCTTTTGAAACTCAGGTTCTAGCGCTCTTAATACTTAAAATTCTTAACTTTTTTTTGCATTTCCCTTAAAATGTTGATATTGCTCCACCCTCCCCCAGTCTCAAAATTTGTGTCCCGCGATTGCAACACCATTTTTTTTTTATAGTAAAAAAATCAAACAAAGTAAAATTTTGATCCCCTGAAAAGTTCCGTGAAATCCCGTAGATTTTATTTTCATTTATTTTCCCCCATAAGAATACCCCCTAGATAGGAAATCCCATGCCAAATGGCACAGCTCTCCCTGTACTTTTGTATTTCCCGCCAAATTTTTCCCAAATTCATACTTCCTTGGCTCAGTTGGTGCTTTGGCGGGCATTTCAACACAAGTTCTTCATACTGTAAGGTGTGTAACGTGCTGCTCCTCTTCACCCACTCTTGGTGAGTACTCATGTATCCAAATGGCACAGCATTTCCTAATATGATAGTATATGGTGACAAAATATATTTTTCAGAAAAGGCCATTACCGCATGTAAATAACATAATGACTATGTTTTGAGAGTTTAAAAGCCTTATTAGATCTTGTACATAGTGAAACATGACTTACATTATTCCAATTTTAGTATTAGATTTTTTTTTTCTAGTGATAAAATGTCCAGGAAACGTAAGAGAACACTGCCCAGGTTCGACTTAGATGCCTTGGTGAATACCTCAGCTTTTGATAGGTTATTGTACACTACCCATGCTGAAGGAATGGACAGTGAAATTTCTCATTATGGGATTACAGTCTCCCCACCCCTCCCCTAGGGCTGGCCCGTCCACCTCGTGCCCTGCCCTCACAATCACAGACTGTAATTGAGTGTGAGATTGGTACTTCAGGTTCCATGCAAGCAGTGATAACACCTCACAAAGACCCTCTACAGACTGACAGTGATGAAATTGACACCATTATTGAGTGCAATACTGATCATGCTGGAGTAATACATGCAACTGTAACACCTCACAAGGCCCCTCCTGAGCCTGTGATTATATGCCCAGTTTACAAAGACTTGTTTCACCACAAGGTAAAAAAGCTACGGCATTCTCTGTTCACCTCAACACCACTACCAAGGAAATGACGAATCATCTACAGTGATTCACTAGACTCTGACATCGATATCGTGCCAAAGATGATTCTAGATGAACCCCAGATGTCACCAGTGTCATATCCTACTGCCACCATCGCAACTCCTACTGCTATCAGTCCTCCTCCTACTGCTGCTGGCTCTTCTAATGTTCAGACTAACTCTCCTCCCACTATTAGCCCTTCTTCACCCCAGGATACATCTTCATGCCCTAGTACTATTTTTCAAATATCAGCTACACAATGTCGGTCATCCAATAAAACTAACTGGTCACGGAGACCTTTGCCCAGGAGAGTTACTGCAAGAAACCCACGAGTCCCCTACACTCCTGGCCTCACAGCTGTATCAAGAGTAGCAACCACCCTCAGTGAGTTCTTCTCTCTCTTTGTGGATGAAGATATGGTGGCCGACATTGTAGGGTACACAAATATGAGGATAGATATGCTGGCACAGAAATATAAAACCAAAAATACAACTGTTGCACACACATGACCAGAGGAGATAAAAGCACTAATGGGCATACTAATCCAGAGCAGTGCGAAGCAAGATAACTGTATCACTGTTGCTGAAATGTGGAGCAAATAGCATGGGTCTCCCTTAGATCGTTCTGCGATGAATGAAACCAGATTCAATTTCCTCCTGAGGTCACTCAGGTTTGATGACCACACCACATGGAATGCAAGAATGAAGCCTGATAAGCTGGCTCCTTGGCGAAACACATGGGAGTGTTTTCTTGATAATTGTCAGAAAAATGTGCCAGGAAATGCAATCACTGTTGATGAGCAGATGGATGGATTTAGGGGACGGTGTCCTTTCCGCTACTATATGCGGAACAAACCAACCAAATATGGCATAAAGATAAATATGGCATGTGATGCTAGGAACAGTTACATGCTAAATGGCATTGTGGACCTTGCTAAACACAGACGGCCCCAAGTAGTTCCTGGTAAATTAGAAGAATATTACACTATGACTCTTACAGAACCCAACGTAAACAGCAACCGTACAATCACAGTGGACAACTGTTTTACTTCGCTGTCCCTGGTGAAAGAGCTGTACAAGATGAACACCTACCTAATTGGGACTTCAAGAATGAAAGGGTATGTTCCTAAAATAATGGTGGACAAAAAGTTCAGTAGGCCAGTAGATTCCAGCATCTTTCTGTTCCATGAAAAAGTGAGTATGGTGTTATTCAAACCAAAAAAGAATAAAATTGTGCTACTGCTGTCATCCAAGCACAACTTTTCTGCTATCGGCGAAAGAAATAAACCTGAAGCAATACACTTTTATAATAAAACAAAGGGAGGAGTGGATGTACTGGACATGATGTGTGCCAGGTACAGCTGCAACCGGAAAACCAGACGATGGCCACTTTGCTTGTTTTATGCAATGCTAAATATTGCTGTGATAAATTGCTTTATTCTTAGCAAGCTTTAGCAAAACTGTCAAACAAAATTTAGGCGGCTCTTCGTGCACACACTCGCCAGAGAGTTGGTCCAGCCTTGGGCAGAAAAGAGATTGCAACAGGCTGGGATGAAGTTGTCAGCCAGCCACCTCATCCGTTCCTGCTTCTCTCTCACAAACAATGAGGAACCCCAGCACCAGCAGGCAGGCCAAGGGAAGAAGAGATGCAGTATCTGCGAATGGAAAACAGCTAGCCAAACAAGGACATACTGCTCGTACTGTGTGAGGGCAGTCTGTCCGCGACACCACAGTGTCATTTGCAACAAATGTAAAGATGATGATGAGGACATCAAGTAGCAGGTAACTGTATTTGTTTCATATTGCATTCACACATTGAAAATATACTAGAAATAAAGTTATTAGAAAAAAAAAATTACATATACAAGCTTAAAATTCACCAAAACATATCATCATAGCTGAAAACTAAGTGTTTGCTGCTGGAGTGTAAAAAATAATATGTCCGTTTTTATTTATTCCAGGACCGATGTTTTCTCTGGTTCCCAGGATGAACAAGATGCCTAGGGGAATCTTCATAATTGCTAGTCCATATATTCGAAAAGTTTTTTCTAATAAATCAAAAATATATTCTGTTAAGTTTAATTGTCATAATTATGTGTGATATTTGTTCAAGAATATGATATTTTTACTTTTGTATAGTTTTGGTAAAATAAAGTATGTTTGCATATTTTTTTTTTATTTTTTCCTACAATGATTCCAAATGGATACGGGATTTCCTATGGCGTTACACGCAGGTACGATTTCCTATCTAGTTTTAATAGTTAAATTTCCCTTTAATGTAAATATCTTAATGCATATTACTTTCTTCTCTTCACTGCAATGGGGAAAGTGAAGATTAAAGATACCAGTCAGGGATCTGACAATGATGCCCGAAGGAAGGCTGTATGGAGTATCCTACAGGATAACTCCTGTTTCATTCATAAGCTAACTACAGACAACAACATTTATTTGGCTATAGCTGATGAAGCTACTATTGAGAAGATCATCCTTCCCAAAACTAAGGAAGCTTTCCTTAGCAAGAATTTTGAGGTCCTAGATCCTCCTCATCTAAATGCCCTACGTACCCTGGTCATTACTCAGGCCGATGACATAGTTTATGACCGTTCTGAAGATGATTTGAAGGCTGAAATAGAGCGTAGGAATAATGTCAAAGTAACTAAGGTCATCAAATTACCAAACACCAAATCGACCTTTAAAGTTCAACTTGAGACTATTCAAAAGGTGAGAGACAGCCTTACCAAAGGTCTGCTCATTTCAAGCCAATCATTTCCCCCCAAATATCTGGCCCAGGATGTATTTGTCTCCCTATCTCAATGCATGAGATTCTACAAATATGATCATACAAAAAAGGACTGCCCTCAACCATCCACATATAAGATATGTTCGCTTTGTGCCTCATTGGAACACTTTTGGACTAATTGCACCAATCAGCATAACCATAAGTGTATCACATGTAATGGTGACCATCCAACCATGGCAGCAAGATGCCCCACCCGGAAATCTATGGTTAAGGATCAAGCAAAGGTTCTTAGAAACCAGCAATCAAATATCTCACCAAATAAGTCCTTTGCTCAAGCCTCAGCCCCCTCCAATCCTAACTCCTTCTCTCAACCTATATTCAACAGTATTACCCTTCAGCAACAAACGGTTATGAACACTGCACTTATCATGGCTAACCTTAGCGAAGCAGTCGAGCCAGGGACTTTTCAGTCAATGGTTGATTCTTTTTATAAAGCCAATGGACTCCCATTGGTCAAAATTCCTATCGAAGCTATCAATTTAGCCAATAAAGTCTCAACCATGCTGAAATCAGATAATGTACGTACCAATACCCCTCATCAATCTGTGACAGTTAATGATGCTATGGATACTGATGAGAACAACAGGAAAAGAGTTCTGAGTGACACAGATTCTGATATCTCGGAGCCTGTGAATCCTGCTAAAAAACAACCACAGCCCTCTACCTCAACATCTGACCCTTTGGACTCTGAATTGCAAGGAGCTACTGCTCTCCCTCCCCTTCCTCTAATGAAACAATCAACACCTAAGGTTGGTCTAAAATTGTATACCTCCATTAATATAGCAAACGCCCCTAAATCCGCATCCCATGACCACATTACGATGATGATTTTTGAAACCCATACTATCAAATACTTATACACTGAAAAACTAGCTAACTCCACAGTTGTTCAATTCATTAATAATGGCTCTATTGAACTGGACAAATACAGTTCCAGGATTACCCGAATCAATACAGATAAGTTCAGTAGATTAAAATCAGGCTTTTACAACTTGACCAAAGGACGATTACCATAATGGATTCCCTCACAGTGATTCAACATACTGTATTAAAGTGGACGTTCCTCAGGTGTAAGGAACTTGCTAATATCTACTCCTCCCTCTCTCCTCATCTCATACTTCTTAACTCAACTGGAATTCCTGATTCTACCCGTATCAAGATCTGGAACTATAATGTGTTTCAGTGTAACACCTCTGGTGAACAGGGGGCTGGTACAGCAATAGCAGTTCGACGGGATGTTACTGTCAAGTTAATTGATGGTTTCAATCACGATCTGATTGCTGTCGAAATACAGACAGTACGGGGACCAATTATAGTCGCCACGACCTATCTACCCCCAAGAAACCCAGTATTTCCACAGCAGTATATATTACCATTGATGAGACGTAACATCCCTGTCTATCTGCTGGCTGATCTTAATGCAGCTCATCCAGCCCTTGGTTATAACAGAATCAACCCTATTGGCACATTAATTAATGGCCTGTTGAATAGAAACCTTATAAGGTTCTTAGGCCCAGATTTTGATACATATTTTACCAGAAGAACCTCTAGTAAGCCAGATATTCTGCTTTCAAATAGATATCATATGTTTAATTACTCCCTTACTCAAGGCTCCTTAACCACTTCGGATCATCTTCCCATTATTTTTAAGATTACTGTGAGACCCATTATGGTGGTCGCTAATCCAACTATAGATTTGAACAATGCGAACTGGGAACGTTTTAAGGACACTCTTGATGACTCTCTCTCTCTCTACTTTTGACGAACCCGATAACATCTTAAAGGATAAATCTTACATAGACGATAAGATAGCTTTTTGGTATAGGATGATCAAGGAAGCCTCAGAGCTCCATATCCCATTTAAAACTTTCAGGATCCTACCTTATACAAAAGAAACAGATTCTCTTAAATTACTTCAGATCCGTTATAAACAAGCCCTAGAATTAATTAATAACCGAGGCCCCACACATCAACTTTTAGAGTATATTCATAATATACAAGAACGGATCAAAATAAAATCAACTGACCTCATTAATTCTACTTGGGAGGCTCTATTAGACAAATGTGAAGGTTATTATAAAGACCCTGCAAAATTTTGGAATATGATCAAGAAACTGTTGGGCTCAACTTCTCAACCAATAGCATACATCACCCATAATAACGAGAAGATCTATTCATCTCAAGATCAGGAGGTGATCTTTAGAGACTTCTGGTCCAATATCTTTAAAATAAACCCAATAGAAAATCTAAGGTTCGACCAACAACATGAGCAGCATGTCACCGAGACAATCCGTGAACATGCTGACCGTATAATTCCTTATGATTCAGTAGATCTTGGGAGACTTGACGAAGATGACCCTTTCCTCAAACCTATCCAACTTCAAGATATTATCAAAATAATCAAAAGTTTTAAAAACAAAGCTCCAGGCCAGTCTAAAGTAAATAAACTTATCCTTAATAATTTGCCAAATTCGATGCTCTCTTTTCTTTGCAACATCTTTAATGAAACTCTGAGTATGGGTTATTGGCCAGATTATTTCAAAAAAGCAATACTTCCCTTTGTAGGGAAAAAGGGCAGAGACCTCACCTCAGTCTCTGACTATAGACCTATATCCTTATTAGAGACACCTGGTAAGATTCTTGAAAAAATTATTAAAGAAAGATTTGAGGATTTCCTTGAGGATAATTTACTTATCAATAACAATCAATACGGATTTACAAGGGGCAAAGGGACCCAACTTGCATTAGCCCGTCTTTATGAATTCATTGCTGTCAAGTCAAATCTTGGGGGTCGTCGTAATCTAATTTCTAGGGATGTCAGACGAGCTTTTGATAAGGTACGGCACGAGGGTCTTAAATACAAGTTCATAGAAGCACAACTACCAAATCTAGCTACCAGGTTATTGTGTAACTTTCTTGACAATCAAGTGGCCATGATCAAGATTAAAGAATTTATTGGACCAGAGTTTCCACTTCTATCTGGTGTTCCTCAGGGCAGTGTTCTCTCCCCTTCACTTTACAATTTCTATATCAGAGACACCCCTCCTCCTGTTCCAGGTTGTCTGCAAATCATGTTTGCAGATGACCACACCCAGGTAATATCTATTCCTAATGAGAACAAACGTATGCTGCAAATTAAAACAGTCAGGGAAATACAAAAAGTAAATAATTACAAAAAGAAATGGAAAATAACAAATTTGAACAAATTTCAGCTCCTTCCCATTTCAGCTCGCAATCCTGCAGAAATCATTGTTGACAATGTTAGCATTCCCTTTAAACAAAAGGCCACAATACTTGGGTGTAACTTTAAGAAATCTGGTATTCTTTCACACGTCAAAGCGAGAATAGCTGCTTCTAGATTATCCACAACGCCACACTCACCCGATTCTTTACTTTCCACTTTCTACTCCCCTTTATCGTAGCAGCAGCTACAATAGTCCACATTCTGTTTCTCCACCAGACCGGCTCTAACAATCCCCTAGTAGTTTCCAGTCAATTAGAAAAGGTGCCTTTTCACCCCTACTTTTCATTTAAAGACATCGTCTTTTGATAAATTACGTTTTAAATACTTATCAACTAAAACTCAATTTCGTTAGTAAGGCCTCAGTTAGAGTACCCCACCATAATATTAGGAGCACTTAGCAAAACTTCACTTAATAAAATGCAGGCAATACAAAATAGGGCTTTGAGGAGAGCCTACAAAGAGAGCCCTCCCTATTACAATAAAATTAGGGAATTACATCAATATTCCAAATTGGAGCCTCTTAATGTCCGGTTTCACAGGCTCGGACAGAAAACCTGGGACAAACTTGCTTTAGACGATGACAACCTTTGCACCCTAACTAGAAATCTCACCATTGAACATGCTCGTGATCATAATTGGTGGAGTAGACTGGAGCTTAAGATCAATTGTGATCCTCCCAGGCCCAGATTCATATCATCTGATTAAATTCATTATATATCCTTTCAGCAGTTAAATTGTTATTTCATTTATAAACATTAAATTATAAAAAAAAAAAAAACCTTCATTAACCATCATCATACCTTACTCAATCAACAAATTGATGACAGCCGATAGGTGTCCTTTTGCTTAGCGTGAACCAAAGAACCTTTCCTTTTCCTGCCTGTCTCTTCCTTTCTCAGAATAATTCTACTACTATCTAAAGTTGCATGAGGGTCTGCCCCTCTCTTTTATTCTTTTCCTGTACTTCCTTTTCCCCCCTTTTTTTCCCTTCTTCTTTCCCATCCCAAGTACCTGCCTTCGGGCTATAAACTGGATTGTATCCAGGGGTACTTACCCTTTCCCCATATTCCCCACTTCCCTGTCCTCATCGTACTGGTACTGGCACTGGCCTGGAGGCCCATAGCTCTCATCACTTGCACAGAAAAAGTTGCATAAAGAATGGTCCTTAACCGACTCAAATGGAAGGTTGGCACTCTACACCATAGGCTGTATGCTTTCACTGAGGGCATTGGCACTCATGAATGCATTACAGACCTCATGGCAACCATCACTGATTCAAAAGCCCTTGTAGTCTTCCCCAATCTTGAAAAGGCTTTTGAACTTCCCAGCACACCTGTTATACTCACTCTCGTGTCCGCAAAAGAGTTACGAGGTCATCTTCGAGAAGCTAGGATCATTTTTCAAGGAACCACATCTCATTTCCTCCCTCTGGAAAATGGCACTCCCCAAGGGGGGTATTCTTAACCTATTTCTGTTTAACATTCTCGTTGAAAATCTCCTATTAATTGAACTCCCTTGGGGAATTGAGATGTCCTTCTATGTAGATGATATCTGTAAAATATGTCCACATTTCATTCCCCAAGAGTCTCAAAAAATGCAGAGCGCTCTTCAGGCCATTGCTCATGAATGTAATGAACTAGGTCTTAAAATCAACCCTCACAAAACTAAGGCAATGGCCATTAAATCTACAGAACCTTCACTCCCTCTCTTTCTGGATAATAATCCCATAGAATGGGTCCCAAATTTCATTTGCTTAGGAGTGAATATCAACTCTCAATTGTACTCCCATACTCAAGTTAAGTTACTTAGACAAAAAGTTAATTCTCGTTTTGCTGTGATGAAAAGAATTACATCACATTCCAAAGGAGCTTCTTACCATTTATTGAGAAGATTCTATGTGCAAGCTGTAATATCACTGGTTGAATATGCTGCCTCTGTTCTCACTTCCCTCCCCACTATTCTCCTTTCTTTGCTTGATGTAATTCAAAATAAGGCCATGCACTTCATTACAGGTGCCCCTTTATGGACAAGAGTTCATCTTCTCAGGCAAGAGACAGACCTGTTACCTCTTGCAGATAGAATCAATATTCGCCTCGGTTGTATAATAATCAAAACATTGAAAACCAACAGGAACTGCCACTTGAAACAAAAGTAAACGCACTCACTAATTTGCATGAAGACCTTGAACCCCCAAAACAATATAGTGGAAATCTCATTCAAATCATTAGAAAGTTAAATATTCAACAGATTATAATCGATACTAAACATGATAGATTTAATCAACATTAAGTCCCTCCAGCACCCTGGACCCCTGATCCAATTAAGGTTAACTGCACTTTTCTTCCAGCTTTTAAAGCTCCCCTCAACAAATGAAAGATGCTGCTTTAGAATCAATCAATAGTACAAGTTCCACTAATGTCTATTTCACTGACGGCTCTGTTGAAAGGAATATACCTGCTGCAGGTTCAGCTGTGTTTTCCAGCACTTTTTCCGGTAGCTAGAAGCTCTGACGGCGCTTCTATCCTTCAGGCAGAACTCTCTGCTATTGCAAAAGCCCTGGAAGACACGCTTTATAAATTTGGTAACACTACTGTTCACACCGACTCTAGGGGAGCCATTCAGGCTATTTAAAAATTGTAAAAAAAATGAAAAAGTCCTCCTTAATACTAGTATTAGAGGCGTTGCTGCAACCCATGCGCAAAGGAAGAGAGAAATTGCTCTTTATTGGATCCCAAGCCATATAGGTATTCATGGAAATAAGGCAGATCGTCTTGCTAATAATGCTTTAAGGTGTATCACGGTAAGCACGTTGTTACGACCTCTCAAACAAATTAAAAAGCAAATGTCTGACTATTGTCACTTTCAAAATAAAAGTCTTACTCAACAGGTGTTGCATGATGGTTCTCGTTCCACTACGTGGTACGCCGAGGTTACAAATTTATGCCCCCATAATATGCCTAATTCTTCAAACAGCAAAATCTCCGTCATCATCGACAGATTAAGACTGGGCTACCTCTGCAGCTGGGAGATCAACATCAAAAATCGTCCATGCAATTATTGTAACCTACCCACAGGAGCTGGACCCTTGTCACACTACCTTCTTTTTTGCAGAAACCTTAACCACCCCTCCTCGATCCATAACACTCCCTCCCCCTTACACAGCTGAACAAGTCACTAAACATATACTTATCCTCCTC
>NC_090767.1:52950896-52980896 GCF_036898095.1 Palaemon carinicauda | reverse complement strand
CTCTGAAACTGAAGACTCTGATGTTGACGATCTCCCCTCTCATCCCCAACGCAAGAGAGGGGCTCCCTCCTCTCCTACTTCAAACCAACAGGTCGCTAAGAAGGCAAACCAACAGTCTACAAGCGATCCTGAAAGCACACCACTAGCTCTGTCCTCTGATAACGAAGATGATAGCTCCACTTCAAAGCCAAAATCTCCTAGGCCTAATGAAAATTGTGATACTAGGCCTATGCAAGTGGAGGATGCCGACTCTCATAATCCCAACTCTTGGATAAAGGTTACAAGTAAAGGTAAGAAGTCGACTGTACAAGCACCTGTACCCTCAACTTCAAATGCACCTTCCACAGTTAAAGTAAATGAAAGCACCAAATTCCCTAAATTTAAAATAACAAATCACGCTCAATTTCCTGCCTATGATAGAGTAATTCACATTGAAAAACATCATCCAGGTATCAATATGACAGTCAAACCAAATCTCGAGGGTGACATGATATTGTCACCTAAGGATTTGACTGCTGTCAACACCCTTAAATCTTTGAAAGATCTTGTAGAGCTTGATCCCTCCAAGCTTAAAAGGATATACATCGTCTGTGGATATTCTTTTAAGTATAATGTTGCAAGATTGGAGGAACATCCATCCATATACAAGGCTGAAAGATGCATCCCCAAGGATGGGGGTGTCTCCAATAAAGTCAAATGTACCTTTGTAGGTCCCCCCCCCCCCTGAGTTTGTGGACTTGGGAATTTGGGGGAAATTTAGAGTGGAGGACTACATGCCTCCTCTTCTTCGTTGTCACAGGTGTCAAAGATACGGACACCATCAAAATAACTGTAAAGCTGCATATCCCATATGTGGCATCTGTTCCAAGAGACATGACACTGCTATCTGTCTAACTAAATACAAGGCTGATGAGCCTACAACTGCCAAATGCCCTCAATGTCGGATGGGGCATCATTCCTGGAACAAAAGATGCCCAGAGAGGCTTAGAAGGGAACATGCCAGAAGGAATCAAACTCCTTCAAACTCCAACACAGCTGGTACTCAAGCTACTAAACCAGCTCAACAACAGCCTGGTCCAAGGCAAAATCAGGTTTCAAATCACTCTAGGCCTACCTCTCATTCTGGTTCCTCCTACAGAAACATATTAAAAGGTACTCAGGAATCTGTTGCGCCTAAATCTCGTGTACAGCACACCAACCTATCCCAACAAACACCTCCCCCTTCCAATGATCCTGTCACCCCCCCTAGGCCTCAAAGGACACCTAGATCTCCTAGGGTCCCTAGACTGAACCTCCAGACACAACCACAACCCCAACCTAACCCCCCTCCCAGTCAACAGTCCTTCACTCCTCCAGAAATAAACCACTCTCCCCAACCTTCAACATCCTATGCCCCTATTCCTCAAGCTCCTAATTCCTATTCCTTTACCCACTTCCCTTCTCTTTCCCAACAAAATCCCTCCCAAACATCCTCACAATCCTTCTTTACCAATCCTATAATAGGCCTCCTTCTCCAACCACAAATATTAGAAACTGCTATCTTTGCCTTATTAGGGAAATTCTATCCAGGTCTGGACCAGGATGAGAATTTCGTAAATGCAATCAGGTTAGTGTGTAACACACTTTCCCAGTTTCTCATAAGGTAAATTCAGTGATTCCGACAGTGATCTGAGTCTACCTCCTTCCCCTCTAACACAAGAGAGCGATAATTTCGTTGTTTTGTCATGGAATATTTTGGGAATAAGGACAAAGTATGCACTTCTGCAGTCCCAGGTTGCCATACAGAGACCAGACATCATACTATTGCAGGAAACACTACTAAGAGAAAACAACAAATTTAACTTTGCTAATTACAAAATTTATAGACAACACTGGACAGACACATGTCGTGGCTTGATAACATTAGTCAAAAACACTATCCCTTCTAAAAGAATAGAGGACATAAACTGCCATGATGCCAACACACTTAGCATACAAATTACACTATTAAACACCACACTTACAATACACAACATATACAGACCTCCTGCAAGTGTACTTGATGCTAATCTGCTCTTTGCGGCAGCTGAGACTCAGGATACCATTATATCAGGAGATTTTAATGCTCACCATCCTTTCCTTAAGTCACCCTCCCTTACTAATGCGACTGGGGATCATCTGCATTCTCTACTTGAGGATTTTCCTGGGGTGAAACTCCTTAACAATGTTGATATCCCTACTCATATTGCAGGGGGACGTCTGGACTTAACATTCGTTTCTCATAACCTTACATATGGTTCCTCTTGGGACCTACATCCTTTGTTAACAAGTGATCACTATGGCACTGTCTCTTCTTTTAGATTAGACAAATTGCCTGATCCTCCTCCTCCCCCTAGGAGATGGAATCCGGATTTTGCTCATTGGGATCTCTTTGAACAGCACATGACATCATGGGCTGAAAGATATTCTGTTAGACCCCCTGAGGACGCTGATAATATCCTTCTCTCACTTAATAATCAACTTAACGAAGCTGCAGCATCCTCTATGCCAAAGAAAAAGTCCTTTGTCAAAGATCATAAGGACTCATGGTACTATAATCCTAGGATTAAGGCCATGAACAAGCGGCTTAATAGAGTCAGGAAATTATTTAGAAGAAATAACACTGAAGCTCTATACCAGACCCTCATCAGTGTTGCTAGGCATGCTACAGAGGTGGCAAATGATGTTAAAAAAGAAAAATGGCTTGACTGGTGCTCACAAGTCAGCGGTCTCACTCCTATCCAAAAGATCTGGGCCTGGTTCAATAAAGTATCAGGAAAAAGATACACAGCAAGGGTCACACACCCTGACCCTCCTGCTGAAGCCCTTAGGATAGCACAAAATTTTGCCAACAGATCCAAATCTGATAACCTCTCAATACAGGCCAGACAAAGGCAAGAGGTCCTATATCCCATAAGGATGAACATGGTCACTGCAGGTTGCAACATACCTGATGATACTGATGCCTTGTACACCATGGAAGAACTAAATACTGCCCTTTCAAAGAATAAGGACACTGCCCCTGGTGCTGATAATATCACATACAGCATGTTAAAACACATGGGAAACCCAGCTAAAGAAATTTATTTAAAACTTATAAATAAAACCCATGTGGAAAGGGTTAGACCTCAGCTCTGGAGGCAGCAGGATACTCAACCTGTTCCCAAACCGAAAGAAGAAAATGCCTAAAGGCCCATAGCTCTGATCACTTGCACAGCTAAGGTTGCAGAAAGAATGGTCCTTAACCGACTTAAGTGGAAGGTTGGTGACCTACACCATAGATTATATGCATTCAGAGAAGGAGTAGGCACTCATGAGTGCATAACAGATCTCATGGCCACTATAAATGAAGAAAGAGCCCTTGTTGTCTTCTTGGACCTTGAGAAGGCTTTTGAACTTGCCTGTGCAGCTGCAATACTCTTCTCTCTTGTCCGCAAGAGAGTAAGAGGACATCTTCTGTCCTGGGTTCATGAGTACACAAAAGGCCGAGAAGCTAGAGTCTCCTTTCAAGGTGCAACTTCTCCTTTTCTTCCTTTGGAAAATGGCACCCCTCAGGGTGGAATACTAAGTCCTTTCCTATTTAATGTTCTCATGGAAAACCTCCTATTTATTGAACTCCCTAGAGGTATAGAAATATTCATATATGCAGATGACATCTGCATTGTTTGTCCCAATTCCATTCGAAACCAGTCTCAAAAAATGCAAAGAGCTCTAAATGCTATTGCTCATGAATGCAACGAATTAGGTCTAAAAATAAACCCACTTAAAACTAAGGCAATGGCAATAAAATACTTTGAACCTCCTCCCCCTCTACTGATTAATAATAACCCAATAGAATGGGTTCCTAATTTTATTTATTTAGGGGTTAATATTAACCATAAGTTCCTTTCTCATGTTCAGGTTAAACTGCTTAGAAACAAGGTCAATAATAGATATAATGCAATGAAAAGAATATGTTCTTTAAATAAAGGAGCCACTTCACATTTATTGAGACTTTTCTATGTGCAAGCAGTCAGATCACAGGTTGAGTACGCTTCTTCTGTGCTCACTTCAGTTCCTGCAGTATCTCTTACTTCACTTGAAGTAATTAAAAACAATGCCATGAGATTAATCACTGGCTCCCCTATGTGGACAAGGCTTCACCTCCTCAGGCAAGAAACCAACCTGTTATCTCTTGCAGATAGAATAAAAATGCGTATGTGTTGTGTCATAGTTAAAACTATTAAAGTAAATAGAACTTCCCCGCTCAATATATATATATATATATATATATATATATATATATATATATATATATATATATATATATATATATATATATATGCCACTGTAGCAGGGTCAGACTTGAGAGCAGCCTTGATAGTAAGCTGCTTGTGGGTAGCCTTTCCTCCCGTCGATTTACGGGCAGTCTGCTTGGCACGAGCCATTGCTATTAAGTAAGTGAACAAACACAAATGATGTGTGCCATTCGATTCCCGGCTATTTATACCCTCCTATGTGACGTCACACGAACCCCCATTCCTCATTGGTTACTAGCCACAACTCACAAGCAGTTTCTCAAAACACGAAGCTCAACTTACTCAAAATTCTCGAGAAAATCAATAACACACCAAAACACAAACCACAAATACAAACACACACCCATAAACTCGCACATTTACAAAATCACCAAACATAATCAACACCAACACACAAAATCACACCAGCCATTTTGCTCTAACGCTCGCACACGCCTATGGCCCTATACAGAAAATGCGTCAGTGCGCAGTCTCGTTGCAACATCCGTTGCGATCGGACGTGTGTGAGCGCCAGAGCGTCGAAAGTTGCTTCCGCCAAGGACTGAGTGCTCCCGTATCGTATCGAGTGTAGCTTTCCGATAATTAAATCTACGGGTTTTCATACCCATTTTTCAGTATCCATAGATCGCTATGGATCAAAATGTAGACCCTCCCTCGCCACCAACGTACAGTTTAACTAACATGGAGGCTTTGGAGGGTACTGAAGCCTCCCATTTCATCGGCGCTATCTCTCCTACCCCCTCAAAAGGCAACAACCTGGAAACCGAACGTAACATGGACACGGATCTCTCCTCTGAAACTGAAGACTCTGATGTTGACGATCTCCCCTCTCATCCCCAACGCAAGAGAGGGGCTCCCTCCTCTCCTACTTCAAACCAACAGGTCGCTAAGAAGGCAAACCAACAGTCTACAAGCGATCCTGAAAGCACACCACTAGCTCTGTCCTCTGATAACGAAGATGATAGCTCCACTTCAAAGCCAAAATCTCCTAGGCCTAATGAAAATTGTGATACTAGGCCTATGCAAGTGGAGGATGCCGACTCTCATAATCCCAACTCTTGGATAAAGGTTACAAGTAAAGGTAAGAAGTCGACTGTACAAGCACCTGTACCCTCAACTTCAAATGCACCTTCCACAGTTAAAGTAAATGAAAGCACCAAATTCCCTAAATTTAAAATAACAAATCACGCTCAATTTCCTGCCTATGATAGAGTAATTCACATTGAAAAACATCATCCAGGTATCAATATGACAGTCAAACCAAATCTCGAGGGTGACATGATATTGTCACCTAAGGATTTGACTGCTGTCAACACCCTTAAATCTTTGAAAGATCTTGTAGAGCTTGATCCCTCCAAGCTTAAAAGGATATACATCGTCTGTGGATATTCTTTTAAGTATAATGTTGCAAGATTGGAGGAACATCCATCCATATACAAGGCTGAAAGATGCATCCCCAAGGATGGGGGTGTCTCCAATAAAGTCAAATGTACCTTTGTAGGTCCCCCCCCCCCCTGAGTTTGTGGACTTGGGAATTTGGGGGAAATTTAGAGTGGAGGACTACATGCCTCCTCTTCTTCGTTGTCACAGGTGTCAAAGATACGGACACCATCAAAATAACTGTAAAGCTGCATATCCCATATGTGGCATCTGTTCCAAGAGACATGACACTGCTATCTGTCTAACTAAATACAAGGCTGATGAGCCTACAACTGCCAAATGCCCTCAATGTCGGATGGGGCATCATTCCTGGAACAAAATATGACCAGAGAGGCTTAGAAGGGAACATGCCAGAAGGAATCAAACTCCTTCAAACTCCATCACAGCTGGTACTCAAGCTACTAAACCAGCTCAACAACAGCCTGGTCCAAGGCAAAATCAGGTTTCAAATCACTCTAGGCCTACCTCTCATTCTGGTTCCTCCTACAGAGACATATTAAAAGGTACTCAGGAATCTGTTGCGCCTAAATCTCGTGTACAGCACACCAACCTATCCCAACAAACACCTCCCCCTTCCAATGATCCTGTCACCCCCCCTAGGCCTCAAAGGACACCTAGATCTCCTAGGGTCCCTAGACTGAACCTCCAGACACAACCACAACCCCAACCTAACCCCCCTCCCAGTCAACAGTCCTTCACTCCTCCAGAAATAAACCACTCTCCCCAACCTTCAACATCCTATGCCCCTATTCCTCAAGCTCCTAATTCCTATTCCTTTACCCACTTCCCTTCTCTTTCCCAACAAAATCCCTCCCAACCATCCTCACAATCCTTCTTTACCAATCCTATAATAGGCCTCCTTCTCCAACCACAAATATTAGAAACTGCTATCTTTGCCTTATTAGGGAAATTCTATCCAGGTCTGGACCAGGATGAGAATTTCGTAAATGCAATCAGGTTAGTGTGTAACACACTTTCCCAGTTTCTCATAAGGTAAATTCAGTGATTCCGACAGTGATCTGAGTCTACCTCCTTCCCCTCTAACAAAAGAGAGCGATAATTTCGTTGTTTTGTCATGGAATATTTTGGGAATAAGGACAAAGTATGCACTTCTGCAGTCCCAGGTTGCCATACAGAGACCAGACATCATACTATTGCAGGAAACACTACTAAGAGAAAACAACAAATTTAACTTTGCTAATTACAAAATTTATAGACAACACTGGACAGACACATGTCGTGGCTTGATAACATTAGTCAAAAACACTATCCCTTCTAAAAGAATAGAGGACATAAACTGCCATGATGCCAACACACTTAGCATACAAATTACACTATTAAACACCACACTTACAATACACAACATATACAGACCTCCTGCAAGTGTACTTGATGCTAATCTGCTCTTTGCGGCAGCTGAGACTCAGGATACCATTATATCAGGAGATTTTAATGCTCACCATCCTTTCCTTAAGTCACCCTCCCTTACTAATGCGACTGGGGATCATCTGCATTCTCTACTTGAGGATTTTCCTGGGGTGAAACTCCTTAACAATGTTGATATCCCTACTCATATTGCAGGGGGACGTCTGGACTTAACATTCGTTTCTCATAACCTTACATATGGTTCCTCTTGGGACCTACATCCTTTGTTAACAAGTGATCACTATGGCACTGTCTCTTCTTTTAGATTAGACAAATTGCCTGATCCTCCTCCTCCCCCTAGGAGATGGAATCCGGATTTTGCTCATTGGGATCTCTTTGAACAGCACATGACATCATGGGCTGAAAGATATTCTGTTAGACCCCCTGAGGACGCTGATAATATCCTTCTCTCACTTAATAATCAACTTAACGAAGCTGCAGCATCCTCTATGCCAAAGAAAAAGTCCTTTGTCAAAGATCATAAGGACTCATGGTACTATAATCCTAGGATTAAGGCCATGAACAAGCGGCTTAATAGAGTCAGGAAATTATTTAGAAGAAATAACACTGAAGCTCTATACCAGACCCTCATCAGTGTTGCTAGGCATGCTACAGAGGTGGCAAATGATGTTAAAAAAGAAAAATGGCTTGACTGGTGCTCACAAGTCAGCGGTCTCACTCCTATCCAAAAGATCTGGGCCTGGTTCAATAAAGTATCAGGAAAAAGATACACAGCAAGGGTCACACACCCTGACCCTCCTGCTGAAGCCCTTAGGATAGCACAAAATTTTGCCAACAGATCCAAATCTGATAACCTCTCAATACAGGCCAGACAAAGGCAAGAGGTCCTATATCCCATAAGGATGAACATGGTCACTGCAGGTTGCAACATACCTGATGATACTGATGCCTTGTACACCATGGAAGAACTAAATACTGCCCTTTCAAAGAATAAGGACACTGCCCCTGGTGCTGATAATATCACATACAGCATGTTAAAACACATGGGAAACCCAGCTAAAGAAATTTATTTAAAACTTATAAATAAAACCCATGTGGAAAGGGTTAGACCTCAGCTCTGGAGGCAGCAGGATACTCAACCTGTTCCCAAACCGAAAGAAGAAAATGCCTACAGGCCCATAGCTCTGATCACTTGCACAGCTAAGGTTGCAGAAAGAATGGTCCTTAACCGACTTAAGTGGAAGGTTGGTGACCTACACCATAGATTATATGCATTCAGAGAAGGAGTAGGCACTCATGAGTGCATAACAGATCTCATGGCCACTATAAATGAAGAAAGAGCCCTTGTTGTCTTCTTGGACCTTGAGAAGGCTTTTGAACTTGCCTGTGCAGCTGCAATACTCTTCTCTCTTGTCCGCAAGAGAGTAAGAGGACATCTTCTGTCCTGGGTTCATGAGTACACAAAAGGCCGAGAAGCTAGAGTCTCCTTTCAAGGTGCAACTTCTCCTTTTCTTCCTTTGGAAAATGGCACCCCTCAGGGTGGAATACTGAGTCCTTTCCTATTTAATGTTCTCATGGAAAACCTCCTATTTATTGAACTCCCTAGAGGTATAGAAATATTCATATATGCAGATGACATCTGCATTGTTTGTCCCAATTCCATTCGAAACCAGTCTCAAAAAATGCAAAGAGCTCTAAATGCTATTGCTCATGAATGCAACGAATTAGGTCTAAAAATAAACCCACTTAAAACTAAGGCAATGGCAATAAAATACTTTGAACCTCCTCCCCCTCTACTGATTAATAATAACCCAATAGAATGGGTTCCTAATTTTATTTATTTAGGGGTTAATATTAACCATAAGTTCCTTTCTCATGTTCAGGTTAAACTGCTTAGAAACAAGGTCAATAATAGATATAATGCAATGAAAAGAATATGTTCTTTAAATAAAGGAGCCACTTCACATTTATTGAGACTTTTCTATGTGCAAGCAGTCAGATCACAGGTTGAGTACGCTTCTTCTGTGCTCACTTCAGTTCCTGCAGTATCTCTTACTTCACTTGAAGTAATTAAAAACAATGCCATGAGATTAATCACTGGCTCCCCTATGTGGACAAGGCTTCACCTCCTCAGGCAAGAAACCAACCTGTTATCTCTTGCAGATAGAATAAAAATGCGTATGTGTTGTGTCATAGTTAAAACTATTAAAGTAAATAGAACTTCCCCGCTCAATATATATATATATATATATATATATATATATATATATATATATATATATATATATATATATTATATATATATATATATATATATATATATATATATATATATATATATATATATATATATATATATATATATATATATATATGCCACTGTAGCAGGGTCAGACTTGAGAGCAGCCTTGATAGTAAGCTGCTTGTGGGTAGCCTTTCCTCCCGTCGATTTACGGGCAGTCTGCTTGGCACGAGCCATTGCTATTAAGTAAGTGAACAAACACAAATGATGTGTGCCATTCGATTCCCGGCTATTTATACCCTCCTATGTGACGTCACACGAACCCCCATTCCTCATTGGTTACTAGCCACAACTCACAAGCAGTTTCTCAAAACACGAAGCTCAACTTACTCAAAATTCTCGAGAAAATCAATAACACACCAAAACACAAACCACAAATACAAACACACACCCATAAACTCGCACATTTACAAAATCACCAAACATAATCAACACCAACACACAAAATCACACCAGCCATTTTGCTCTAACGCTCGCACACGCCTATGGCCCTATACAGAAAATGCGTCAGTGCGCAGTCTCGTTGCAACATCCGTTGCGATCGGACGTGTGTGAGCGCCAGAGCGTCGAAAGTTGCTTCCGCCAAGGACTGAGTGCTCCCGTATCGTATCGAGTGTAGCTTTCCGATAATTAAATCTACGGGTTTTCATACCCATTTTTCAGTATCCATAGATCGCTATGGATCAAAATGTAGACCCTCCCTCGCCACCAACGTACAGTTTAACTAACATGGAGGCTTTGGAGGGTACTGAAGCCTCCCATTTCATCGGCGCTATCTCTCCTACCCCCTCAAAAGGCAACAACCTGGAAACCGAACGTAACATGGACACGGATCTCTCCTCTGAAACTGAAGACTCTGATGTTGACGATCTCCCCTCTCATCCCCAACGCAAGAGAGGGGCTCCCTCCTCTCCTACTTCAAACCAACAGGTCGCTAAGAAGGCAAACCAACAGTCTACAAGCGATCCTGAAAGCACACCACTAGCTCTGTCCTCTGATAACGAAGATGATAGCTCCACTTCAAAGCCAAAATCTCCTAGGCCTAATGAAAATTGTGATACTAGGCCTATGCAAGTGGAGGATGCCGACTCTCATAATCCCAACTCTTGGATAAAGGTTACAAGTAAAGGTAAGAAGTCGACTGTACAAGCACCTGTACCCTCAACTTCAAATGCACCTTCCACAGTTAAAGTAAATGAAAGCACCAAATTCCCTAAATTTAAAATAACAAATCACGCTCAATTTCCTGCCTATGATAGAGTAATTCACATTGAAAAACATCATCCAGGTATCAATATGACAGTCAAACCAAATCTCGAGGGTGACATGATATTGTCACCTAAGGATTTGACTGCTGTCAACACCCTTAAATCTTTGAAAGATCTTGTAGAGCTTGATCCCTCCAAGCTTAAAAGGATATACATCGTCTGTGGATATTCTTTTAAGTATAATGTTGCAAGATTGGAGGAACATCCATCCATATACAAGGCTGAAAGATGCATCCCCAAGGATGGGGGTGTCTCCAATAAAGTCAAATGTACCTTTGTAGGTCCCCCCCCCCCTGAGTTTGTGGACTTGGGAATTTGGGGGAAATTTAGAGTGGAGGACTACATGCCTCCTCTTCTTCGTTGTCACAGGTGTCAAAGATACGGACACCATCAAAATAACTGTAAAGCTGCATATCCCATATGTGGCATCTGTTCCAAGAGACATGACACTGCTATCTGTCTAACTAAATACAAGGCTGATGAGCCTACAACTGCCAAATGCCCTCAATGTCGGATGGGGCATCATTCCTGGAACAAAATATGCCCAGAGAGGCTTAGAAGGGAACATGCCAGAAGGAATCAAACTCCTTCAAACTCCATCACAGCTGGTACTCAAGCTACTAAACCAGCTCAACAACAGCCTGGTCCAAGGCAAAATCAGGTTTCAAATCACTCTAGGCCTACCTCTCATTCTGGTTCCTCCTACAGAGACATATTAAAAGGTACTCAGGAATCTGTTGCGCCTAAATCTCGTGTACAGCACACCAACCTATCCCAACAAACACCTCCCCCTTCCAATGATCCTGTCACCCCCCCTAGGCCTCAAAGGACACCTAGATCTCCTAGGGTCCCTAGACTGAACCTCCAGACACAACCACAACCCCAACCTAACCCCCCTCCCAGTCAACAGTCCTTCACTCCTCCAGAAATAAACCACTCTCCCCAACCTTCAACATCCTATGCCCCTATTCCTCAAGCTCCTAATTCCTATTCCTTTACCCACTTCCCTTCTCTTTCCCAACAAAATCCCTCCCAACCATCCTCACAATCCTTCTTTACCAATCCTATAATAGGCCTCCTTCTCCAACCACAAATATTAGAAACTGCTATCTTTGCCTTATTAGGGAAATTCTATCCAGGTCTGGACCAGGATGAGAATTTCGTAAATGCAATCAGGTTAGTGTGTAACACACTTTCCCAGTTTCTCATAAGGTAAATTCAGTGATTCCGACAGTGATCTGAGTCTACCTCCTTCCCCTCTAACAAAAGAGAGCGATAATTTCGTTGTTTTGTCATGGAATATTTTGGGAATAAGGACAAAGTATGCACTTCTGCAGTCCCAGGTTGCCATACAGAGACCAGACATCATACTATTGCAGGAAACACTACTAAGAGAAAACAACAAATTTAACTTTGCTAATTACAAAATTTATAGACAACACTGGACAGACACATGTCGTGGCTTGATAACATTAGTCAAAAACACTATCCCTTCTAAAAGAATAGAGGACATAAACTGCCATGATGCCAACACACTTAGCATACAAATTACACTATTAAACACCACACTTACAATACACAACATATACAGACCTCCTGCAAGTGTACTTGATGCTAATCTGCTCTTTGCGGCAGCTGAGACTCAGGATACCATTATATCAGGAGATTTTAATGCTCACCATCCTTTCCTTAAGTCACCCTCCCTTACTAATGCGACTGGGGATCATCTGCATTCTCTACTTGAGGATTTTCCTGGGGTGAAACTCCTTAACAATGTTGATATCCCTACTCATATTGCAGGGGGACGTCTGGACTTAACATTCGTTTCTCATAACCTTACATATGGTTCCTCTTGGGACCTACATCCTTTGTTAACAAGTGATCACTATGGCACTGTCTCTTCTTTTAGATTAGACAAATTGCCTGATCCTCCTCCTCCCCCTAGGAGATGGAATCCGGATTTTGCTCATTGGGATCTCTTTGAACAGCACATGACATCATGGGCTGAAAGATATTCTGTTAGACCCCCTGAGGACGCTGATAATATCCTTCTCTCACTTAATAATCAACTTAACGAAGCTGCAGCATCCTCTATGCCAAAGAAAAAGTCCTTTGTCAAAGATCATAAGGACTCATGGTACTATAATCCTAGGATTAAGGCCATGAACAAGCGGCTTAATAGAGTCAGGAAATTATTTAGAAGAAATAACACTGAAGCTCTATACCAGACCCTCATCAGTGTTGCTAGGCATGCTACAGAGGTGGCAAATGATGTTAAAAAAGAAAAATGGCTTGACTGGTGCTCACAAGTCAGCGGTCTCACTCCTATCCAAAAGATCTGGGCCTGGTTCAATAAAGTATCAGGAAAAAGATACACAGCAAGGGTCACACACCCTGACCCTCCTGCTGAAGCCCTTAGGATAGCACAAAATTTTGCCAACAGATCCAAATCTGATAACCTCTCAATACAGGCCAGACAAAGGCAAGAGGTCCTATATCCCATAAGGATGAACATGGTCACTGCAGGTTGCAACATACCTGATGATACTGATGCCTTGTACACCATGGAAGAACTAAATACTGCCCTTTCAAAGAATAAGGACACTGCCCCTGGTGCTGATAATATCACATACAGCATGTTAAAACACATGGGAAACCCAGCTAAAGAAATTTATTTAAAACTTATAAATAAAACCCATGTGGAAAGGGTTAGACCTCAGCTCTGGAGGCAGCAGGATACTCAACCTGTTCCCAAACCGAAAGAAGAAAATGCCTACAGGCCCATAGCTCTGATCACTTGCACAGCTAAGGTTGCAGAAAGAATGGTCCTTAACCGACTTAAGTGGAAGGTTGGTGACCTACACCATAGATTATATGCATTCAGAGAAGGAGTAGGCACTCATGAGTGCATAACAGATCTCATGGCCACTATAAATGAAGAAAGAGCCCTTGTTGTCTTCTTGGACCTTGAGAAGGCTTTTGAACTTGCCTGTGCAGCTGCAATACTCTTCTCTCTTGTCCGCAAGAGAGTAAGAGGACATCTTCTGTCCTGGGTTCATGAGTACACAAAAGGCCGAGAAGCTAGAGTCTCCTTTCAAGGTGCAACTTCTCCTTTTCTTCCTTTGGAAAATGGCACCCCTCAGGGTGGAATACTGAGTCCTTTCCTATTTAATGTTCTCATGGAAAACCTCCTATTTATTGAACTCCCTAGAGGTATAGAAATATTCATATATGCAGATGACATCTGCATTGTTTGTCCCAATTCCATTCGAAACCAGTCTCAAAAAATGCAAAGAGCTCTAAATGCTATTGCTCATGAATGCAACGAATTAGGTCTAAAAATAAACCCACTTAAAACTAAGGCAATGGCAATAAAATACTTTGAACCTCCTCCCCCTCTACTGATTAATAATAACCCAATAGAATGGGTTCCTAATTTTATTTATTTAGGGGTTAATATTAACCATAAGTTCCTTTCTCATGTTCAGGTTAAACTGCTTAGAAACAAGGTCAATAATAGATATAATGCAATGAAAAGAATATGTTCTTTAAATAAAGGAGCCACTTCACATTTATTGAGACTTTTCTATGTGCAAGCAGTCAGATCACAGGTTGAGTACGCTTCTTCTGTGCTCACTTCAGTTCCTGCAGTATCTCTTACTTCACTTGAAGTAATTAAAAACAATGCCATGAGATTAATCACTGGCTCCCCTATGTGGACAAGGCTTCACCTCCTCAGGCAAGAAACCAACCTGTTATCTCTTGCAGATAGAATAAAAATGCGTATGTGTTGTGTCATAGTTAAAACTATTAAAGTAAATATATATATATATATATATATATATATATATATATATATATATATATATATATATATATATATTTATATATATATATATATATATATTTATATATATATTTATATATATATATATATATATATATATTTATATATATATATATATATATATATTATATATATATTTATATATATATATATATATATATGCATATGTGTATATATATATATATTTGTATACATAAACATATACAGTACATATATATATATATACATATATAGATATGCATATGTATACATATATATATATATATATATATATAAAAAGATATACAGTATTTATAAATAAATTTTATATATATATATATATATATATATCCACATATATATATATATATATATATACACATATATATGCCCCTGTAGCAGGGTCAGACTAGAGAGCAGCCTTGATAGCAAGCTGCTTGCGGGGAGCCTTTCCTCCCATCGATTTACGGGCAGTCTGCTTGGCACGAGCCATTGCTATTAAGTAAGTGAACAAACACAAATGATGTGTGCCATTCGATTCCCGGCTATTTATACCCTCCTATGTGACGTCACACGAACCCCCATTCCTCATTGGTTACTAGCCACAACTCACAAGCCGTTTCTCAAAACACGAAGCTCAACTTACTCAAAAATTCTCGAGAAAATCAATAACACACCAAAACACAAACCACAAATACAAACACACACCCATAAACTCGCACATTTACAAAATCACCAAACATAATAAACACCAACACACAAAATCACACCAGCCATTTTGCTCTAACGCTCGCACACGCCTATAGCCCTATACAGAAAATTAGTCAGTCTCAGAGCACTGCCTCCCACAAAATGTTCATTAATACCTTTATCATTTAAAAAATCAGTTTTTTGGTTCTAGCGCCCTTAATACTTAAAATTCTTAACTTTTTTTTGCATTTCCCTTAAGAAGTTGATATTGCTCCACCCTCTCCCAGTCTCAACTCTCTGTCACGTCATTGCAACACCATTTTAAAAAAAAGTAAAAAATCTTATCCCCCGAAAAGTTACGAGGAAATCCCGTAGAGTTTATTTTTAGTCAAAAATTTTATCCCTGAAAAGTTACGAGGAAGTCCCGTAGAGTTTATTTTCACTTATTTTTCCCCATAAGAATACTTAAGAGTTAAATTTCCCTCAAATGTAAATTTTTAAATGCATATTACTTTTTTTCTTCACTACTATGGGGAAAGTGAAGATTAAAGATACTAGTCAGGGATCTGACAATGATGCCCGAAGGAAGGCAGTATGGAGTATCCTACAGGATAACTCCTGTTTCATTCACAAGTTGACTATGGTCAACAATACTTACTTGGCTATAGCTGATGAAGCTACCATTGAAAAGATCATTCTTCCCAAAACGAAGGATGCTTTCCTTAGCAGGAATTTTGAGGTCCTAGATCCTCCTCATCTCAATGCCCTTCGTACCCTGGTCATTACGCAGGCTGATGATATAGTATATGACCAATCTGAAGATGAACTCAAGGCTGAAATTGAAAGCAGGAATAGTGTTAAGGTAAATAAGGTCATCAAGTTACCTAACACCAAATCGACATTTGGTGCAACTTGAGACCATTCAAATGGTGAGGGACTGCCTTACTAAGGGTTTGCTCATTTCTAGCCAATCTTTTCCCCCCAAATACCTGGCCCAGGACGTATTTGTCTCCTTGTCTCAATGCATGAGATGCTACAAATACGATCACACGAAAAAGGACTGCCCTCAACCATCCACGTATACGATATGCTCACTTTGTGCCTCAGTGGATCACTTTTGGACCAATTGCAACAATCAGCATAGCCATAAGTGTATCACCTGCAATGGTGACCATCCTACCATGGCAGCAAGATGCCCCACCCGGAAATCCATGGTTAAGGACCAAGCAAAGGTTCTTAGAAGCCAACAATCAACTGTCACACCAAATAAGACCTTTGCACAAGCCTCAGCCCCCTCCAATCTTAACTCCTCCTCTCAACCTTTATTCAGCAGTATTACCCTTCAACAGCAGACGGTCATGAACACTGCACTTATCATGGCTAACCTCAGTGAAGCAGTGGAACCAGGGACATTCCAGTCTATGGTTGATTCTTTCTATAAGGCCAATGGACTCCCATTGGTCAAAATTCCCATCGAGGCTATCAATTTAGCCAATAAGGTCTCAACTATGCTTAAGTCAGACAATGTACATGCCAATACCCCTCAGCAATCTGTGGCAGTTAACGAGGAAATGGAAACTGATGAAGCCAATAGGAAACGAGCACTAAGTGACGCAGATTCGGATATATCAGAGCCTGCTAATCCTGCAAAAAGACAACCACAGCCCTCTACCTCAACTTCTGAACCTCTGGACACTGAATTGCTAGGAGCTACTGCTCTCCCTCCCCTTCCTCCAATGAAACTAGCACCTCCTAAGGTTGGTCTAAAATTGTATACTTCCATCAATTTATCAAACCCCCCTAAATCCGCATCTCATGACCAAATTAAGAAAATGATTTTTGAAACCAACACTATGAAATACTTGTACACAGAAAAGTTAGCAAACTCCACAGTGGTTCAATTCATTAACAGTGGCTCTATTGAACTGGACAAATACCTCTCCAAGATTGCCCGGGTCACTCCGGATAGGTTCAGTAGAATAAAATCAGGCTTCTTCGATCTATCCAAAGGACGATTACCATAATGGATTCCCTCACAGTGATTCAGCATAATGTATTAAAGTGGACGTTCCTCAGGTGTAAGGAACTTGCTAATATCTACTCCTCCCTCTCTCCTCACCTCATACTTCTTAACTCAACAGGAATTCCTGACTCTACCCGTATCAAGATCTGGAACTATAATGTGTTCCAGTGTAACACCTCTGGTGAACAGGGGGCTGGTACAGCAATAGCAGTTCGACGGGATGTTGCTGTCAAGTTAATTGATGGTTTCAATCACGATCTTATCGCTGTCGAAATACAGACAGTACGGGGACCAATTATAGTCGCCACGGCCTATCTGCCCCCAAGAAACCCAATATTTCCACAGCAAGATATATTATCATTAATGAGACGTAACATCCCTGTCTATCTGCTGGCTGATCTTAATTGATCAAGTATTTTACCAGAAGAACCTCTAGTAGGCCAGATATTCTGCTTTCAAATAGATTTCATATGTTTAATTACTCCCTTACTCAAGGCCCCTTAACCACTTCGGATCATCTTCCCATTATTTTTAAACTTACTGTGAGACCCATTATGGTGGTTGCTAATCCAACTTTAGATTTGAACAATGCGAACTGGGAACGTTTTAAGGACACTCTTGATGACTCTCTCTCTACTTTTGACGAACCCGATAACATCTTAAAGGATAAATCGTACATAGATGATAAGATAGCTTTCTGGTATAGGATGATTAAGGAAGCCTCAGAGCTCCATATCCCATTTAAAACTTTCAGGATATTACCTTATACTAAAGAAACGGATTCCCTAAAGTTACTTCAGATCCGATTTAAGCATGCCCTGGAATTAGTTAACAACCGAGGCCCCACGCCCCAACTTTTAGAGTATATTCATGATATACAAGAACGTATTAAAATAGAATCAACTGACCTCATTAATTCTACTTGGGAGGCTCTGTTAGACAAATGTGAAGGCTTTTATAAAGATCCTGCAAAATTTTGGAAAATGATCAGGAAATTGTTGGGCTCAACTTCTCAACCAATAGCATACATCACCCATAATAACGAGAAGATCTATTCATCTCAAGATCAGGAGGTGATCTTCAGAGGCTTCTGGTCCAATATCTTTAGAATAGACCCAGTAGAAAATCTAAGGTTTGACCAACGACATGAGAGGCATGTCACTGAGTCAATCCGTGAACATGCTGATCATATAATACCTTATGATTCCGTAGATCTTGAGAGACTTGATGAAGATGACCCTTTCCTCAAACCTATTCAACTCCAAGATATTATTAAAATAATCAAAAGTTTTAAAAACAAAGCTCCAGGCCAGTCTAAAGTAAATAAACTTATCCTTAGTAATTTGCCAAATTCAATGCTCTTTTCTTTGCAACATCTTCAATGAAACTTTCAGTATGGGTTATTGGCCAGATTATTTTAAAAAAGCAATACTTCCCTTTGTGGGGAAAAAGGGCAGAGACCTCACCTCAGTCTCTAACTATAGACCCATTTCGTTATTAGAGACACCGGGTAAGATACTTGAGAAAATTATTAAAGAAAGATTGGAGGATTTCCTTGAGGAAAATTTACTTAACAATAGCAATCAATACGGATTTGCAAGGGGTAAAGGGACCCAACTTGCATTAGCTCGTCTTTACGAATACATTGCGGTCAAGTCAAATCTTGGGGGTCGTTGTAACCTAATATCTAGGGATGTCAGCCGAGCTTTCGACAAGGTATGGCACGAGGGCCTTAAATACAAGTTAATAGAAGCACAACTCCCAAATCTAGCTACTAGGCTATTGTGTAACTTTCTTGATAATCGAGTGGCCATGATCAAGATTAAAGAATATATTGGACCAGAATTTCCACTACTATCTGGTGTTCCTCAGGGCAGTGTTCTCTCTCCTTCACTTTACAATTTTTATATCAGACACACCCCTCCTCCTGCTCCTGGTTGTCTGCAAATCATGTTCGCAGATGACCACACCCAAGTAATATCTATTCCTAATAAGAGCAAACGAATGCTGCAAATTAAAACAGTCAGGGAAATACAAAAAGTAAATAATTACGAAAAGAAATGGAAAATAACAACAAACTTGAACAAATTCCAGCTCCTCCCCATTTCAGCTCGCAGTCCTGCAGAAATCATTGTTGACAATGTTAGAATTCCATTCAAACAAAAGGCCACAATACTTGGGTGTAACTTTAAGAAATCAGGTATACTTTCACACGTCAAAGAGAGAATAGCTGTTTCTAGTAAAACTTTTGATAAATTGCTACGATTTAAACACTTATCAACTAAAACCCAACTCCGTTTATATAAATCTTTAGTAAGGCCACAGTTAGAGTACCCCACCGTAATATTTGGAGCAATCAGCAAAACTTCCCTTAATAAAATGCAGGCAATTCAAAATAAGGCTTTGAGGAGAGCCTACAAAGAGAGCCCTCCCTATTACAATACAATTAGGGATTTACATGCTCATTCCAAATCGGAGCCTCTTAATGTCCGGTTTCACAGGCTTGGCCAGAAAACCTGGGACAAACTTGCTTCAGACGATGACGACCTTTGCACCCGAACTAGAACTCTCACTACTGAACATACTCGTGACCATTATTGGTGGAAGAGACTGGAGCCTGGGATCAATTGCGATCCTCCTAGGCCCAGATTCATTTCATCTGATTGATTTCATTATAGATTCATTTTGCAATTAAATTGTAATTTCATTTAAGCATTACTTCATCACCATAAAAAAAAAAAAAAAAAAACAACTTCATTAACCATCATACCCTACTCAAACAACATAATGGTGACAGTCACTCAATCAACGTAATGGTGACAGTCGATTGGTGTCCTTTTGCTTGGCGTGAACCAAAAAACCTTTCCTATTCCTTCCTGTCTCTTCCTGTCTTGAAATAACTCTACTACTATCTAATGTCGCATGAGGGTCTGCCCCTCTCTTTTATTCTTTCCCTGTACTTCATTTTCCCCCCCTTTTCCCTTCTCCTTTCCCATCCCAGGTACCTGCCCTCGGGCTATAAACTGGATTGTATCCAGGGGTACTTATCCTTTCCCCATATTCCCCACTTCCCTGTCCTCATCGTACTCGTACAGTCTCAGAGTCTCCTCTCTGCTGCGCTAGCGAGAGGTTGTAAGGTGAGACTCTCTGTGAGTCTCCTGCTTGCGTGTTCGCTGTAGGCGTAACAGTGTAACTAAGCCCCTTTTGTATTGGAATTGTGTTCATTGTGCTCCCTTCTAACGTGTGTACAGTGTACTCCCTGTAATTCTGCCAGCATGGCTGACCGTGAGGAGGATTCCCTCTCCTCCCAGCCAGATGATCCGCCGCCTGACTCCCCCACCCTCCCCCCAGACCCCTTAGACTCAGAAGACAACCTATCCAACCTCCCCCAGACCCCTTAGACTCAGAAGACAACCTATCCAACCTCCCCCCCACCTCCCTGCCATCCATCTCCTTCCTCGACGACGACGAGAGCTGCAGTGGCGCTAAATCTACGGATCTTGCACTACAAATTTCGGAAATCGAGGTATGTAACAGTGATTCTTTCATATCTCAAGGTTGTTATTTGGCCAATTCCAGAGTATCCACACCCCGTCAGGGCGTAAGTATTAAGAATAAGGTTGCAATTCCCCCCTCTAATCATGCCCAGACCCCTGTAGAGTCTCTTTTTAACAGTGATTTAGTAATTCATTCCCCCAGTCATGACCTCCCAGAAGTCAATGTAGATAACAGCAACAGTAGTCTCAGCAGTAATTTTTGTGTTAGCAGTGATAGCAACAGTAGTTGTTGCAGTCCCAGTGATAAAGGGGATAACAGTGCAAGTAACAAAACAGCGAACATTGGTACAATTTGCAAGGTAACAGCCAAAGGATCAAAAAGTGAAAACAGTGGCAGTGAAAGTGATAGTGAAGGTGGAAGTGGAAGTGAAGTGGAAGTGAAAGTGAAAGTGACAGTGGAAGTGTAGGTGATCTAAGAATAAGTGAAAGCGGCAGTGAGCATGATAACAGTGCCAGTGCCAATACCAGTGCCAATATGAAAGGGGAACACAATGTGGAACCCAACAGTGTTAAAGGAAAAAATCTTAACAGTATCAACAATACTGAGGGAAGAGTAAACAAGGGAATTACAGTGAGTGGAAGAGGAAGTAGGTTTAAAGAAAGGGAAAGCGAAAGTGTTCACATCTACAGTGGCAGTGCCAGTGCCAATACCAGTGCCAATGGTATGAAAGGGGAACACAATGTGAATCCCAGTAGTGTTAAAGAAAATAATCTTAACAGTATCAACATTACTGAGGGAAGAGTAAACAAGCGAATTACAGTGAGTGGAAGAGGAAGTAGGTTTAAAGAAAGGGAAAGCGAAAGTGTTCACATCTATAGTGCCAGTGCCACAGATAAAGAAGTAGGCAATAGTGGCAGGGAAAGCAGTGCCACCGTAAACAACAAGAGGCATACTAATAAAGGAAGAAAAAGTAAAGGAAGTGACAGTGAAAGTGAAAATAGTGTAAGTGTGCGTGCTAAAACCAACAGTGCCAGTGCCAGTGATAAGGTAAGGGACCACAGCAATGTGAAACCCAACTATGTCAAGGATAAAAATACCAACAGAGACAACAATGGCATTAATAGTATGGGACAAGCAAGCAAGGAAAATAGAGAAAGTGACGCTATCATCAATAACAGAGTCAATGAAAACAGAGAAACAATAATAGAAGATGAGACTGAGGACATAGGAAATGGGTCGATCGAAGACCTCTTTGCTTCCCAAGAAAAGAACCAGGATGATACTGAGGGTTTTATAACTCCAAATAGGAGAAATAAAAAGAATAACCCTAAACCTCCTATCGAAAACAGGTCAGTTTTCAAGGTTAAGAAAACTCAGGAAAAAGACGCCTATAAGTATGTCGAGGAGGTTGAGCAAGCACACCCTCATATACAGATATCAGCAAGAATGTATGATGCTACAGACATCATAGTATCCCCCCTCAATGAGGAGGCAGAAAATATCCTCCGCAGCATACCAGAGTTTGAGGAAATTAGGAAAGGAGGTCACGACTCAATTAAAGTACTGTGTGGATTCCCCCCAGGAATTGGAGAGGAAATTATCTTGAACCACCCGAAGGTTGTTGAGGTCAAAAGATTCGAAACAAAATCAAAAGAGCCGGCCTATAAAGTGAAATGTTGGGTTCGGAAAGACACCCCAGAATGGCTCAACTTAGGCAAGTGGGGTAAATACCGCCTAGTACCCTATATACCAGAGCCAACCAGATGTTTCAAATGCCAAAAATTTGGGCACCCTGCGAGACTATGCAGGTCCCGTCGAATCATCTGTGGTGCTTGCTCAGGCCCCCATGACTCCGGGGATTGCATTAAAAAACTACGAAGGAAGGAGCCCGTCATACCCAAATGCCCAAGCTGCGGGTATGATCACCACATTGGAATAACAGGTGCCCTGCCAGACTGAACGCAGTCGATCATGTAAGGAAGAAAATTACTGGGGTAGCTCCCCCCACCAGGCCCCAGAGGCATCCTAGAGCCTCCAGGACCCCGAGGGCCCCTCATATGAGAACCGCCCTTCAGGACAATCAGCCCCATGAAGAAAGGGCCCCCAGACACTCACCGCAGATACAGCTAATGATGCCCCTCAGACCTCTTACGCGGCTGTAGCAGCCGTAAAACCTGCCGGTAATAAATCCGCCCCAAGGACACCTCCACTATCATCCAATCCCTCCCCTAGGGAGCCATCAGCTCCGACAATCCACCCCCTCCCTAAGGAGACTCCTATCCCAGTTATTCACGCCCCTATGGCACCTCTAGCATCGTCCACAACCGCCTCCGAGCGGCCTTCAACTTCAGCAAACCCTCCAATCCCTAGGGAACCTTCAGTTCCGGCAACCCCCCCCCCCCCCCCGAGGTGTCTCCCCCTGTAGCTGCCCCTCCCCAAAATTTCAAACAACGCAGTGCAAGAAATACCTCCCCCTTCCCCTCCAGAAAGCTCCTCCACAAGCTCCCCCGCCTCCAGCCGGTGCCCGTACCTTCTCACGCTGGCACTCCCGCGCTCTCAGTCATTGTCCCATCCCCTGACCACCAGGCAGTAAGTGGCAAAGATACAACCGAATCACCGGAGGTCAATGTAGCAAACAGCATTTGGAAGTTGATGGTAGAGCCAGTTATAAACTCGTATTTAAACAAGACCGCGCAAGAAATTTGTAACATTGTACGAAAGGCCCTCCCGCAATACTTTAACGAAGGGCTTGAAATGCTCATTTTAACAAGCTGGGGACTCGCTAGTTCCTACCTCAGGTCCCTGTGGTGCAACTTCAATAATTAGTTTTCGCTGACATATCAAACACACAATCACCGCAACCAACACAGCACACTCTAACCTTTTTATCATGGAACATTTGCAGTATCAAACAGAAATATGCCTTCCTGCAGTCGCAGACATGTTTACAGAAGCCAGACATTATCCTCTTACAAGAAACAATACTTGCCGAACAGCAGACCTTCTCTTTCAAGGGTTATAAAGCATACAGAACACATCAAACAGATAATACACGCGGCTTAATGACACTAGTTAAGAATACAATACCCTCCAGAGCCATTGATAACATCGACTGCCATGAAGCAGAAACACTAAGCATTCAAATTACATTAGTCGACACGACGCTCAACATCCACAACATCTACAAGGCACCACATAAAAACATTGACGCTACACTACTCTTCGCGGCAGCTGACACAGATACCACGGTAATAGCTGGAGATTTCAATGCACACCACACGTTTCTAAAATCCACACAGCGTATGAATCCCACAGGCAACCACCTGGCAAACCTGTTAGACGATTTTGATAGAGTTAAGATGCTGAATGACACTAACTATGCCACCCACAGAGATGGAGGCCGTCTCGACCTCACCTTTGTCTCCGATAACCTGGTCCATGGCTCTTCTTGGGGGCTGCATCCCGTCCTCACCAGCGACCACTTTGGTATCCAATTTTCCGTCCAATTGGAGAAACTTCCACCTCCCCCTCCACCCCCGCGTAGGTGGAACCCGGACTTAGCCAAGTGGGACCTATTTGAACGTCACATGACTGACTGGGCTAATGAATACTTGCCAGACCCCGCAGAAAACATTGATCAGCTACAGGATTTATTCATTGGTGAGCTCCGCAAGGCGGCAAATGGCTCCATGCCTCTCAAGAAGGCCCCTGCGTCAAACCACAAAGACGCATGGTATTATAACCCACGGATAAAGGAGATGAATAAGAGAGTAAACAGGGTCCGCAAACTCTTTAGGCGTCACAGAACTGACGAATTGTATAGAACCCTCCTTCAGGTCACAGAACATGCGGTTGCAGTATCCGCCGAGGTTAAGCAACAGAAGTGGCTAGAATGGTGCTCAGAGGTGAATAGTTTCACCTCTCTAAGGAGGATCTGGAGTTTCTTTAATAAGGTCGTAGGAAAAAACCGGTCCAACAGGTCGGCCCATCCAGATCCCCCGCTGAGGCCAATAGAATAGCGCAGGGGTTTGCGGACCGTGCTAAATCAATCAATCTTCCACTCTCTACCAGGAGGAGGCAAGAGGAACTCCTCCCGATCAGAACAATGGTCAATGCGGCATGCGGTATGGCAGACAACACCGACACCCCCTTCACAAAAGAAGAACTAGAGAGGGCTTTGGCCAAAACCAAAAACACTGCGCCGGGCATCGATGGCATTACGTACAGCATGCTGCGCAACATGGGGGCCCCAGCACAGGGGTTCTACCTACGTCTTATTAATAAGACGTATGTCGAAAGGTGTAGACCCCTTACCTGGAGCCAACAAAACATCCAACCTATCCCTAAACCGCACGAGGAAAATTCATACCGGCCTATTGCCCTCATTAGCTGCGCGGAGAAAGTTGCAGAGAGGATGGTCCTCAACAGGCTTAAGTGGAAAGTCGGTAAGCTGCATCCCAGGCTGTATGGGTTCACTGAGGGCATAGGGTCACATGAATGCATCGTCGATGTATTGGCTACAGTCAACAATAGGAGAGCTTTAATCACTTTCATCGATTTAGAGAAAGCCTACGAACTTGCCAATGCCAACGCCATTCTTTTTGCCCTGGTAGGGAAACGTGTTCGCGGTCATCTCCTATCGTGGGTTAAACAATACCTCCAAAACAAGGAAGCCAGAGTAACCTTCCAAAGAGCCACATCTCCTTTTCTTCCCTAGGAAAACGGTACACCACAAGGGGGAATTCTCAGCCCCTTCCTGTTCAACATCCTCATCGAAAACCTCCTCAACCTTGACCTTCCTAGGGGCATAGAAATGTTCATCTAGGCAGATGACATTTGCATCGTCTGCCCCTACTTTGTACAGAATAGGGCTAGAGCAATGCAGAGTGCCCTTGACATAGTCAGCGGGGAATGCAGGGAGTTGGGCCTGAAGATCAACTCTGTTAAAACCAAGGCAATGGCGGTCAAGCATGACTTCGACCCCCCCAGACTGATCATTAACAACACTCCCATCGAGTGGGTTACTGATTATAAGTACCTCGGAGTCAGGCTTAACCGTCACTTATCACCCGTAAGCCAGGTCAAATACCTCAAACACAGGATCTCGACTCGGTTTGCAGCTATGAAGAGGATCACTTCTCTGAGTAAAGGGGCATCTCACCTATTACTCAGGAAATTCCATGTGCAGGCCATAGCCTCGCAGGTGGAGTACGCTGCCCCTACACTGACTGGCCTTCAGACCGGGTTATTGGCCTCCTTGGAAGTTATACAAATCAACTGTAGGAGGCTCATCGCAGGGGCCCCCATGTGGACTAGGCTCCAGCTACTGCGTGCCGAGACCGGCCTACTGCCATTAGCCAATAGAGTTGATATAAGGCTCTGCGCCATTGTGTGTAAGACCATCAAAGCAGGGAGGGCATCTCCCCTCAGCAATAAGCTAAGGGGGATTATAAACCTGCATGAAGATCTAATCCCCCCCCCACACATATGTAGGGAGCATTCTGCAAGCGATCAGGAGGATGGGCGCGCAGCAAGTTGTCTTGGCTCTGAGGGAGGACTGTGTCCACGAGTTGTACAACCCTCCGGCCCCATGGGCCCCTGACCCAATCATCACCAACTTCACTACCCTCCCCACCACCAAAGCCTTATGCTCTCCCCAGCTAATGCTACAGGCTGCCAATCAGGCAATAAGGCAAACCCGAACTAATAATAATTACTTTACAGATGGGTCAGTGGACCGGAGCATACCTGCTATGGGTGCCGCCGTTTACTCAAGCAACTATGTGGACAGTTGGAGGTTGTCAGATCATGCCTCCACCCTCCAAACTGAACTTGTGGCCATAGCCAAGGCACTTGCTGACTCGCTGAGCAGGCAAGGGGATACAACCATCCATACCGATTCTAGGGGAGCTATACAGGCTATTACCAACAACACGATGCAAGAGAATGTGCGGTTGCTCACCACCATCAGAGCAACAGCACAAATACATGCACAGAGAGGTCGTAAAATTACCCTTAACTGGATCCCTAGCCATGTGGGGGTTCAGGGGAATGAAGCCGCTGATAGGTTGGCAAATGAGGCACTAAAATGCACTTCCATAGGAGTAAGTCTTAGTAAATCTAATAATGAAATTAAAAAATTGCTAATCCAAAATTGTTTTTGCAGAGTTAAGTCTGACGTAAGGGATGCAGCCTTAGGAGGTTCCATGACTGCCAGGTGGTATACACAGGTAACAGGTATCGATCCATACGACATCTCAAAGGACACCAACAGGAGACTAGCCGTTATAATTCATCGGCTCCATCTGGGGTACAAGTGCTGTTGGCAAATTATCGGGGATGAAGAACGACCCTGCCAACTTTGTGAAGTACAGCCCGGGAACGATCCCTTGGATCACTACCTCCTCCACTACCCCAATACCACGCTCCTTCGCCAGGACCTACCCAACAATCCACCAATCACAGCAGAAGCAGTAACCAAACATATATTAGAAAACATCCCTCCATACAGCGCCTTCCTTTCATCATACCCACCGCCTAGGTGAAATGCCATCCTAGGCTTAGTAGTAGCAGTGGTTTAGTTTTAGTTTGTGTTGTTTGTTTGTTTTGTTTTGTGTTGTTTTTCCTTTTGACCCCTCACCTTTAGGGAGGGGGGAGTGGGCCCTTCTCGTACTTACTTTCCGAGCGTTATACAGAACCGGGTCCCTCCCCCCCTCTCTTTCCCCCACCTTCTGCCTCCCACTAACCTACTTTTTACTCCTTCCCGTGCCCTTCACCTAACTCGGGACTCACTGCAATCCTACTATCTCTCATACTTATACCTTTTCCAGGGATACTGTATGCCCTCACCTTTTCTGCCTCCCACTTATTACCTTTTTACTCCTTCCCGTGATCTCCTACTCCCACGGGACTTGCTACTATACCTCTTTCTCTATGACTAGAAAATTTTCCGCTCGTGGCTCCAGGGGCCTGGTCCTCCTCCAAGAAGAACGAGAGACACCGCAGCTGCACCAACCATACCTTGCCTCCCCATCAGGAGCAGCCCAACTCTGACCCTCGGCAGCTATACGGGATAATATAAGTAAATCAAGGCCCCTGCTTCACAGGAACCACTACAGGCCACGCTCTAGGGGCAGAGCAGCCTGCACATACCCGTGGGAGCAGGCATATTGTCAAGGCCCCACTGCCGAGTGTCAGACCTGCAGGGCTGCCACCGCGTCCAGTTGGTAGAAATATTGATCTCCTCCTGTGCTAATTGAATAAAATAAAGGTTAACACCCAGCACAAATTCATCCCAATACCACTGACGGGCTGCCTACGCAAGAGCCCGTGTCTAGTCAAAAGGACTAGACAATCTAACGAACGAACGAACGAACGTCAGTCTCAGTCTCTTTGCAACCTCAGTTGCAGCTAGACGTGAGAGCGCGGAGCTCCTTGGTTGCCTCGGCAGAAACCGAAAAATAAAAAAGAGAAACTTTCATTATCGATATATATATGAAAATAACTCTACGGGTTTTCATAACATTTTCCAGAGATCGCTATGGAAGATGAAGAGGATGCCTCTTCCCCTCCAACGCTGCAAATAGCAGAAGATGATAGCCCCCTAATTGACCCCTTGGTGGAGGAACTCCTCAATACCTTCTCCACCCCTGTTGACGAACAAAATGCAATACCAAAGGACATGGAAATCGACACCTCTCAAAGGAAGAGAAATGCTCCCTCTTCCCCTCCTCCTGATCTTCAAGCTGCTAAGAAACACCATCTCACTTCCTCTAGCAGCGAAAGTATCGCACTCAAGTTAAATCTCAACACCTCTGATGACGAAACCTCGCAAAATATCGACTCAAACCCTCAAACACCCATTGGATCTCCTAGACCTATAGACTCTGACAATGACAATAACAACTTAACTGTCAATGACAACTCAAGAGACAGATAATCCATTTATACTGGTTGGAAACAAAAGGAAAGGTAAGCAAGCAACTGTTCCTGTCCCTCCTACTGATACTAACTTTTCCAAATTCAAAGTAGTTAGTACTAACACAGTCAGTGCCTATGACAGTGTGATAAATATTGAAAACCAGTTTAAAGGAATTAACATTTCAGTTAAACCTAATTTAGAAGGGGATATGATCCTTTCTCCACGTGATCAGTCAGCCTTTGATATCCTGAATAAAATGCCTTCCCTTATCAAACTCGATCCCTCCAAACTTAGGAGAATCTATATTGTATGTGGGTATTCCCACAAATATAACGTAGAACGACTGTTGGCCCATAAGGCTATAGTTAAAGCAGAGAGATGCTCCCCTAAGGATGGAGGCATCTCTAACAAAGTGAAATGTACCTTCGAAGGACCTCCTCCAAATAAATTGGACCTTGGAATCTGGGGTAAATTCCCTGTTGAGGAATACACCCCTCCCCCCCTGAGATGTCATAAATGTCAAAGGTATGGACATTATAAAGACAATTGCAAGGCCACCCACCCTGTTTGTGGTGTCTGTTCCAGACGGCACGACACCTCTATTTGTCTAGACAAGTATAAGGCAGGAGAGCCAACAGAACCCTGATGTTTCTCTTGTCATCGATCTCACCATACATGGAATGATCGATGCCCTGAGAGACTTAAAAGAATCTACCATAGAAAAAATCAAACTTTTCAGAATCAACAAATGGCTGGTCCTTCTCAACAACCTCTCCCCCAACAACCTCCCACCCAAACCTACTATCCTAGACCCAAGCCCCAAAACCAATATCCTTCCTATGGTGCTGCCTTAACAAGCTCCACCAGACCTAAAACCTCTCCTCCCAAACCTAGACCTACCATTCCTTCCCCTCAACAACCCACTTCCCTTTATGAAATCCCAGCCCCCCAACCGAAACCCCAAAGACCTCCCCGATCTCCAAGATCCCCAGGTACAACACCCCCCCAATCTCTTCCTAACCCTGCCCCCAAACAACATCCTTTAACCCCCTCAGAATTAACCTATACCCTCAACACTCAACTCCTCAAAACTCTATCCCTCCAGCCCATAGCACTTCCTCCAGCCTCCATTATCCCACCCTTCCTAAGAAAAATCCTCCCCAATCATCTTCCTCACCTATATTTTCCCATCCTATCCTTAGGCTTCCTCCTCCAACCTAGTGTTTTAGAACCAGCCATAGTCACCTTCATACAAAAATTTTTTCCTGGTTTAGTCCTTGATGACGTCTTTGTGTCCGCCATAAGGTATATTTGCGATGCACTATCACAA
>NC_090767.1:52939127-52950396 GCF_036898095.1 Palaemon carinicauda | reverse complement strand
AACATCATAGATGCATTTTGAACAGTGATGATTCCATAATTTAAGTTTCTGGAAGCTTTTTGAACATTATAGATGCATTCTGGACGGTGATGTTTCTGTAATTTCAGTCTCTGGAAGCCTTTTAAACATTATAGGTGCATTCTGAACAATGACGATTCTCTAATCTTAAAATTCTGAACATTACAGATGCATTCTTAATAATGGTGTTTTTGTAATATAATTCTTTTGGAAGCGTTATGAACATTATAGATGCCTTTTGAATAATGATGTTTTTTGTAATATCAGTCTTCCCGAAGCGTTTTGAACACTTTAGATGCATTCTGAGCACCGATGTTTCTGTAATTTCAGTCTTCTGGGAGCGTTTTGAACATTGTAGATGCCTTGTGAGCAAAGTCCTATCTGTAATTTTAGTTTCTGGAAGCGTTTTGGATATCATACATGCTTTCTGAACGAATATGTTTCTGTAATTTCAGTATTCTGGAATCACTTTTAACAGTACAGATGCATCCTGAACAATGATGTGTCTGAAATTTCAGTCTTCTTGAAGCGTTTTGAACATAAAGATGTATTCAGAACAATGACATTTCTGTGATTTCTATCTTCTGGAATTGTTTTTGTAAGTTCAGTCTTTTTGAAGCGTTTTCGACATTATAGATTCATTCTGAGCAATGATGTTTCTGTATTTCCAATCTTCTAGTAATTTTAGTCAACTGGAAGTGTTTTGAACATTATAGATGCATTCTGAACAATGATGTTTTTTTTTATCAGTATTCGGAAACTGTTTTGATCATTATAGATTTTTTCAGAAGAATGATGTTCCTCTAATTTTAGGCTTCTGGAAGTGTTTTCAAGTTTATTGATGTATTCTGAACAATTGTATTTCTGTAATATCAGTCTTACAGAAGCGTTCTGAACATTATAGATACATTCTGAACAATGATATATCTATAATTTCAGTCGTGTGGAAGCGATTTCAACATTAAAGTTGTATTCAGAACAATGACGTTTCAGTAATTTCCGTCTTCTGGAAGCGTTTTGAACATTATAGATGCATTATGAACAATGATGTTTCTGTGATTTCAGTCTTTGGGAAGAGTTTATAAAGCTATATATGCATTCAGGGCAAATATTTTTCTGTAATTATAATCTTCTTGAAGTGGTTGTAATATTATTGATGAATTCTTAACAGTGATATTTCTTTAATTTTAGTCTTCTAGAATTGTTTTGAACATTGCAGATGCCATATGATCAATGACGTTTCGGTAATTCAAGTCTTTTGGAAGCGTTTTGAACAGTTTAGATGCATTCTGAGCAATGACGTTTCTGTAATTCAAGTATTTTGGAGGCATTATGAACATTATAGATGCATTCTGAATAATAATGTTTCCTGAATTTCCGTTTTCTCAAAGGATTTTGAACATTAGAGTTCATCTCTGACCAATGATATTTCTGTAATGTTCCTTTGACTTCAGTATTTTCGAAACGTTTTAAACATTATAGAGGGTTTCTGAACAGTGATGTTTTTGTAATTTTAGTCTTCTTGTAGTGTTTTGAAAATCATAGATGCATTCAGAACAATAATTTTTTTTTCTTTTGTAATTTCAGTTTTTGCAATCCTTTTCAACATTATAGATTTATTCTGGACGATTATATTTCTCTAATTTTAGTGTTCTGAAAGCGTTTTGAACATTATAGAGGCATCCTGAGCACTGTTCTTGTATTTTTAGTCTTCTGGAAGTGTCCTGAACTTATAGATGCATTCAAGGCAAAGATCTTTCTGTAATTTTAGTTTTCTGGAAGCATTTTGAACATTATCCATGCTTTTTGAAAAAAAGAGGTTCCTGTGATTTCAGTTTTCTGGAAACGTTTTGAACATTATAGATGTATTTTGAACAATGATGTTTCTGTAATTTCCGTCTTATGGAAGCGTTTTGAACATTACAGATTAATTCTTAGCATTAATATTTTAGTGATTTCAGTCTTCTGGAAACGTCTTGAAGATTTTAGATGTATTCTGAGCAGAGATCTTTCTGTAATTATAGTTGTCTGGGAGTGTTTTGAACATTATAAATTCATTCTGAACAATGATGTTTTTGTAATTTCAATCTTTTGGAAGCCTTGCCAACGTTATAGATGTATTCTGGACCATTTTATTTTTGTATTTTCAGTCTTTTAGATATGTTTTGAACATTACAGATGTATTCTGACAACTGATGTTTCTGTAATTCCAGTTGTCTGGAAGCGTTTTGAACATTATAGATGCATCGTGAGAGTAGAGATTTCTGTAATTTTAGTCTTTTTGAAGCATTTTGAAACTTACAAATTATAAATACATTCAAAACAATAATCTTTCTGTAAATTCAGTCTTCTGGAAACCTTTTAATGTTATAGAGGCATTCTAAACAATTATGTTTTGGTAATTTCTGTCTTCTGGAAGAGTTTCAAAGATAATAGATGTCTTCTGGATACTGATGTTTCTATAATATCAGTCTTTTGGAAGCGTTTGGAACATTAAAGATATATTCTGAATTATGATGCTTCTGTAAATTTTGTCTTTTAGAAGAGTTTTGAACAATGATGTTTTCTGTAATATCAGTCTTTTAATGTATTTAGTGTAGTTCTAATTTAGAAGTATTTTATTTTTTTATTTTTTTTTTTACTGTATGTTCATTCATTCCTTCGTAGCGTTTTAGCATTTAAGATAAGTTATGTGCAGTATCAAAAATCTAAATGTGTGTGTAACACGTGAACGAGCAGAAAAATTCGTTCATATCATGGAATGACTTACCAGCTTATGCGAATGTATTATACGTTATCATTATTTCACCTGCATGGTATATTTGTTTCATTTGATATACCTATAACTAGGGTGTTCCTTTATTTCATGTGTGAGAAGGGGAGTTATAATGAAATTATGCATATGCATTATGCATATAGGCCAGATGAACAGATTTTAGAAATGAAATACGTGGCATTACACAACACACACACAATATATGTGTTTATATATACATATATATATATATATATATATATATATATATATATATATATATATATATATATATATATATATATGTATATATATATATATATATATATATATGTATATATATACATATATATATATATATATATATATATATATATATATATATATATATATATATATATATATATATATATATATATATATATATATATATATATATATATATATATATATATATATATATATATATATATATATGTATGTATATATATATATATATATATATATATATATATATATATATATATATATATATGTGTGTGTGTGTACGTGTGTATATATATGTATATTTATATATATATATATATATATATATATATATATATATGTATGTATATATATATATATCTATATCTATATCTATATATATATATATATATATATATATATATATATATAGATATATATATATATATATATATATATATATATATATATATATATATACAAACATATATATATATATATATATATATATATATATATATATATATATATATATATATATATATATATATATATATATATATATATATATATCTATATATATATAGATATATATATATATATATATATATATATATATATGTGTGTGTATATATATATATATATATATATATATATATATATATATATATATATATATATATATATATATATATATATATATACACACACACACATATACACACATATATATATATATATGAATATATAACGGATTTTGAGCGAAGCGAAAAATCTATTTTTGGGTAAGATGGCCATGTCGTCCTGATGGAAGTTCCTTAAGGCAGCTTCCTAGGGTATATTACAACTACGGCGATATTCCCAGAGAATTTACCTTCAGGTACCCAGAATTCTAACTCCTGGAGCGAGTATCCCTAAAAAAGACCTTAGGGATATCGTAAATATCAGTGGACGTATTCTTGACACGCCTCATAGCAATCTATACCCCGAACAGAGTTAACACTTCGTAGGGGTCAAATGGCAAGAAAACGAAAACGATAAGAAAGGGGGGAGCCGTTCGTAAGGCATCTCTCCTCCCCGTTTCGAAAGCGTGCCCTGCGCCGCTCGCGGCGCCATCTGTATTCCTTGTAGCGATACACGAGGTGCTACAGATACTGTATGTAGAGAGGGGTCCTACAACCCTTTTCACTTTTTTTTTTTTTTTTTTTTTAAAGGAACAGGGCGGGTCCATCAGGACGACATGGCCATCTTACCCAAAAATAGATTTTTTGCTTCGCTCAAAATCCGTTTTTTGGGCTCAAGCCATGTCGTCCTGATGGAAGTATACCAGAGCATTACTGTATCTGTGGATTCTCAATACGTGCCGTACTCCTCAGGAATGTTTCCTAGTCAACTCGACTGAAAGACCTAAGATGTTACCGTTATACATCTTTTCACTAATCATAAGCCATGAAAGCGCTTCCTGCCCCCTACAGGGAGGAGTCCTACTAGACTCTAGAAACGAACGAAGAGTACATATACTATGTATGAATCACTCGCCAGCCAGTACAATATAGTGGTCTCACTCTATATGAAGTAAAGCATAGTCTTACGGAACTACAGCATCCAAGGGATAAAATCCCGACCAGCACCCTGGTCGAAGTAAAAATAGACAAAAAGGTTATATCTGCGTAGGATTAAACTTGCTGCCGCCACCGTCCTCAGAGAGGGGTGGAGCCCTTTATGCTAAGGAAAGTATAAACCAGTGCAATAAGGCTTTGCATTAAGGAATAGGCTATTATAGATATCCCCGATTAATATACATAGGCTAAATGCTCAATAAATAACATGAAATCAATATAGGTGAAGGAGACGCAAGGTTCCCGAGAACAAGTTTATTGAGTAACAATAAATAGACATGGTCACCATAAATATATACATATGATAGGTGGATGACCAACAATTTACACAAGTACCGTAGTGCATGGATGAATGGTTATCTGAAAGAAAACAATTAGGTCACTTGCCGTATACCAAGGTATCAAAGTTAACGTCCATGTTACTACTTGCTGACATTAGCGTTAGCAACGCTCGGCACACCTGTCTGTACTTGTGCTACCATCACCATAACGCTGGAACAGTCACTGTGGGCTCTCAGAGCCTTCACTACTAGTTATATCAATGCATATAACTAACCACTCACCCAAGAATCAAAGTCCCAAATAATTCCACTGTTCCTCGCAGAGTTAAACAGCAGGGTTAACGACGCAACCAACTGCTACCACAGACCTCTTTAGCTGCTCCACTTGCTTAGCATAGTGGCGAAAGAATACCCTGGAAGACTTCCAGCCAGTGTATGAACGAAGGTGTTCAAAATCCATAAAGTTAAAGAAGTTTAAGGATGAAGCAACTTTCCTCGGATCATGACCTGCGGGTGAACTGTCAGGATCCGCTCTGCGAATAAAATATGTAATTTTCGCCCTAAGCTGATTTAAAGATAAATTCGAGCCCGATGTTTCTCCTCTGAATAGTTGGCCCCCATGGAAGTCTGAAGTTCTGCGAAGATAGACCTTTAGGCATTCTACGGGACATAGAAATGCATCTTCTTTCAGAGGGCAGATTCTCCAGGTACCCCACCTGTTGGTGGGCAACTCGTTCTTAGCGAGAAACGTAGGGTCCGGAAACAGGTTCAGTTCTCCCCCATCCAGGAACTGAACCCGGCCCTCCTCTCTCGAGAGGGCCACAATCTCACTAACTCTGGCCCCAGAAGCAAGGGCAAAAAGGAAGATCACTTTTTGAGTCAGGTCCTTCAATGCGCATTCCTCATTATCCAGTAATGAGGCAAAATGAAGGACTTTGTCTAACGACCACGAAATAGGCTTTGGAGGAGCTGATGGTCTAAGCCTAGCACAGGCCTTCGGGATCTTATTAAACATCTCGTTAGCGAGGTCTACCTGGAAGGCATATAGAATGGGTCTTGTCAGAGCTGACTTACATGTAGAAATCGTGTTAGCCGCCAGCCCCTGTCCGTGGAGGTGGATGAAGAAGGATAGGCAGAACTCCGTAGAGATCTCTTGCGGGTTCTTGTCTTTGACAAAGGCTACCCATTTCTTCCATGCTGATTCGTACTGCCTCCTAGTAGACTTACACTTGTATTCTTCCAGGAAGTCGATGCTATCTTTCGAGATTCCGAACCGTTTCTTCACCACTAGGGAGAGAAAATCATGAGCTGCAGGGTCCGGGTTTTCTGTAATGAAGCGTAGACAGTCGACTTCTGGACTTGCTGGGACAGAACTGGGTTCGGGAGTGGTAGAAACTTCAGTCGTAGTTCCAGAGCTAGAGGGAACCATACACTGTTCGGCCACTTGTGGGCCACTATTGCTGCTACTCCCTTGAAGGATCTCAGTTTGTTGAGGACCCTCAACATCAGATTGTGAGGGGGAAACAGGTAGATCCTGGACCATCTGTTCCAATCGAGGGACATCGCATCTACTGCTTCCGCCAAGGGGTCCACGTATGGGGACACATATTTCGGCAGCTTCTTGTTGTCCTTCGTCGCGAAGAGGTCTAACTGCAGTTCTGGGACTTGTCTCAAGATGAAGGAGAATGATCCTGCGTCTAGGGACCATTCTGACTCTATCGGTGTAACCCTGGATAGAGCGTCCGCGGTCACATTCCGGACTCCTTGAAGGTGAACTGCTGACAGGTGCCACTTCTTCTTCTCCGCCAGTCGAAATATGGCTAACATTACCTGGTTGAGAGGTGGGGATCTCGATCCCCGCCGATTCAGACATTTCACTACCACCTCGCTGTCCAGTACCAACCTTACATGGATCGAGTGACGTGGGGATACTTTCTTCAGGGTAAGAAGCACTGCCATAGCTTCTAGAAAGTTTATGTGAAAAGTCCCAAATAGCTTGGACCAGGTCCCTTGCACTTTTTTCCGATGGGAGTGACCCCCCCCACCCTACCTTTGAGGCGTCTGTGTGGATTGTCACTGACGGGGGGGATGGCTGAAGAGGTAGAGACCTCTTTAGACGACTGGCTTGAGACCACGGTCTGAGAAGAGAACGTAGTCGAAGTGGGACCGGTCTCTTCAAGTCCCTTCGCTCTTTCGATGCAAAGGTTCTCCATACTCCCGCTGCATCTTTTAGCTGTGCTCTTAGCACTGGGTCTGTTACTGATGCAAACTGAAGAGAGCCCAAAACCCTCTCTTGTTCGCGTCTTGATATCCTCTCGGAACCTAGAAGTCTCCTGACAGACCCCGCTATTTCCTTCCTTTTCGACATCGGAATGGAAAAACGGTGTGACACTAGATCCCAGTGAATTCCCAACCACTGGAACCTCTGAGCTGGAGAAAGACGAGACTTCTTTCTGTTGATCATGAAACCTAGATATTCCAGGAACTGAATCACTTGTAGGGAAGCTTGCAAGCATTCTGCTCTGGATGCTGCCCATACCAACCAATCGTCCAGGTAGGCTACTACCTGGAACCCTTTTAGGCGTAACTGTTTGAGCGCTGCGCTCGCAAGCTTCGTAAAGATCCTTGGGGCTATGTTTAGTCCGAAGGGCATCGCTCTGAAAGCATAAAGTTTTTGTTGTAGCTTGAATCCTAGGTAGGGGGAGAGACGGCGACTTATTGGAACGTGCCAATATGCGTCTGACAAATCGATGGAGACGGTATATGCCCTCTTGGGCAGTAAGGCCCTTATGTGTTGTAACGTTAACATCTTGAACTTGTGGTTCACTATGAACTTGTTGAGTGGTGACAAGTCCAGAATGACTCCGAGTTTCCCCGAGTCTTTCTTGGGAACACAAAACAGCCTCCCTTGAAACTTGATGGACTTTACCCTCCGGATCACCTTTTTCTCCAACAGATCTTGGATGTACTCCTCCAAAATGGGGGTGGAGTGTTGGAAAAATTGAGGGCACTGGGGCGGAGTACTGTACCAACTCCAACCCAGTCCATTTTTGAGAAGGCTGTGGGCCCAGGGATCGAAGGTCCAGCGATCCCGGAAATACTGAAGTCTCCCACCTACCGGCGACACTTCACTTTGACTGCCCTGTAGTCTTGCCTCCCTGGCCGCGACCACCTCTGAATCCTCGTCCCCTAGAGGGGCGTCTCGCCGAACCTCTGGCTGCACCTCTGGGCTTTGCACGAAACGTGGTCGATTGCCCCTCGAACACTGGATTGAATGCCGGGGATGCTGATGACACGGCTTGTGGTACCCATTGGAAGGTGGTCGGGGTCTGGGCTACCAGTTGTGGTACCGGAGGCAAAGCTGGCTGCTGCTGCTGCTGTCTTTGTGGTTTGAAAGGCTTGGCTGGACGGGAGGAAAACCTCGATTTCTTCGCCTTTCCTTTCGGTTGAGGGCCCTCATCCGGAGAAGACTTCCTCTTAAGGGACAGGCCCCACTTCAGGAGAAGATTACGGTTCTCAGTGGCTGCCTTGTCCACCACCTCTTTGACCACGTCGTTGGGAAAGAGATCTTTACCCCAGATGCTGGATGAAATGAGCCTCTTGGGTTCATGCCTCACTGTGGCCGAGGCGAAAACAAACTCTCTACAGGCCCTCCTTGCTTTAACAAAGCAATAGAGGTCCTTAGTCACCGTGGCCAGATGGATCTTGGCCATTACCATGAACATCTCCGGCATCTTGGGGTCGCTAGCCATCGTCTCCATGTTGGTCTGGAGAGACATCGAGGCTGCCAGGCGCTCCTTTGTGTCCAATTCCCTCCGTAGGAGGAATTCCGACAACTTGGGAAGGTTTTCGCCGAACTGCTGACCTGCAATGTCGGCGTCCAACTTCCCAACCGAGAAAGTGAGGTGCACCTCCTTCCAGTCCTTATTGTCCAGCGGCAAGGCCAACGACAGAGGTTTGCATTCCTCCAGAGATGGACACGGTTTGCCAGCTTCAACCGCCTTCAAGACGGCCGCGAACCCCTTCTGCATAAAGGGGAAGGCCCTAGCCGGGGAGGATACAAAGGAGGGGTGCTTCTTACTCAAAGCGGCAACTTTAGAGTTTGAGAACCCCCTCTCCTTCAATGCAGCTGTTAGAGTAGCTTGAGCCTTGGAGTGATCCAGGATAATCACCTCCTTCGGTTCCGTCTCCTCCTTCGAGGCCGGCTCCTTCTTCAAACGGACATAACAGTCCGGGTAGGCCCCTCTACTGGGCCAGAATTCCACCTCCTCAAGGGGAACTGAGCCCAGTTTCTCCGACATGACGATCTTCCCGATCGTCATCGGCATGTGCTCGGCATATCTCCACGGGTTGGCATCCGAGCACAGAGGAAGGTCCTTCACGTTGAGCTTCTTTGGAGGTCCACGTGATGCTGTGATCTTCTGCATCTGGAGCTCCAAAGTAGCGGCCTTCTGATTATTCTCCCTCTGCATCTGTTGGATCATACCAACGATGGAAGAGAGAGCCTGTCCTAGCTCTGCTGGAAGAGCGGACGAGGTAGAGGGGATAGGTTCAGGGACCTGAACCGGAACGTCTGAAGATACGGGAACCTCTTCCTCCACGGCAATAGGATCTCGATCCTCCTCCTCACCCTCTGCGAGGAGATCCTGTTCCGCACGATCGGACAAGTCAGACATCTTGTCATCCAACTGGATGTCCTGCATGGCATCAGCAACATCCTCCTCCACTGGGATCTGGACGAGAGGGATCTCCGGCCGAGGCTGGGGAACAACAGCGTCAGTGGAAGCTTTGGGAAAAAGGTATGCCCTCATCTTCTCATTAGGAAGATAAGGTCCAGTGGTGTTTTTCTGAAAACCCCTTACCCATAAGCGAAGCTTCTCCCTCGCTGCATCCCTTGACTCCGCCGACCTAGGGGATTCAAAAGCCTCTGATAGCAGGTTAGTACATACAGCACATACCTGCGGATCCCAGTAGCGATGGTCATCATTGGAGGCTGCGCAAGCCGCGTGCCTCCTACACGAGACATGTCCGCAAAAGTTCTTGCTGCGGACATTGCAGAAGACACTATCACACTTCGGATGCTCCTCCTGTAAAAGAAGAAAATTTCCATGAATATCAAGTGAATTTCAATTCACATGTAAAAATGAGTATTCACCAAGAATAAGGGAAAGACACCTACTTGTGAAACCCACACAAACACCTGTGGAAGCCCACCAGCCAAAGTCACGTAGTTAGTCTTTACTAGAATAACCAGAGAGCATATTTCCAAAGGAAATTAGGTGTAGCTCACACCTAAGGTAAAATTTTACCATTCTGGCCAGGGATGAAAAGAATTCTCTTTTATCCTTGTAAGGCGACACCAAGTGATTGCACAAGTAACACAAGTAAGTTAGAAAAGACAGTGTTGTAACCTACTATATCATGGACTCCCTTGGTTGAATACACCACTCAAGAAAGGACTGATACAGTACCTGAGGGTGGTGTGCCGGCCGGCTATTGCCGGTCAGTACCCACCCCCCCCCCCGTTTTTCGAAAGTTAGATCTCAAGTACACAACATCAGATCACCCCTATTGGGGAGAACTCCAGATCCCATGCCTGAACCGGCCGGCAGTGGTTGCCGGTCCGCAGCCACCCGGTTTGCACTGCGTTGCCGGCCATCATTCTTAGTGGCCGGCTAACCGGGCAGTGTAGCAGGCCGGCTGGCAGCAGTAAGCAAACCCTGCCGGCTGGCCTCCACACCAGGTAGTGCTCGGCTGCCGGCCCCACTTATAGTGGCCGGCAGATGAGCAAGAGACCGGCCGGCAAAGGTATATAACCATCGCCGACCGACAGCAAGAGAACTGGAGAACACCCCCCCCACCGGCGGCCGGCCTGTAGGCCGGCAGACGGCAAGGACAACACATAAGAAGACAACAGAATGAGTGCGGGGCTAAGAGGCTATGAGCCTCTGTGCCCGGCACCCGAAAGAGTGCCGAAAGGAAGGGGAGACACTAAGTCAGGCTTCCTAACCGCTGCTTACTGAATCTACAGACGGCAGCGGTGGAGGGACCAAGAAAGGACCGGGCAGCACTCGAAGAAAGGGTCTCTGCCGGTCGGCACACACTGCCGGCCGACAGGGGACCACGTCAGTTCCCCATCCTAACCTAGGCTAGGTACGGATGCGGACGACTGACACAAAGGAACGGAAAAATAGAAGGGAAGGACAGAGGGTCCTATCCAACCTTGCCTTGGTTAAGGGTCATTCCCAACTAAGAAAGCTCATCTCAGCCAGAGAAAAACCCGAGGGGGAGGCCGGCACTACTGGCTGCCTCCCTAAAACCAAGGCAAGGAAGGAATTGCTATTCCAGAA
>NC_090767.1:52836627-52934127 GCF_036898095.1 Palaemon carinicauda | reverse complement strand
ATTCGTATAAAAAATCAACAGCAATGAAATAAAAATCTATCATTCATTCATATACTCACATACCCAATGAAGTATATTAGCCTACAAAACGCAACATATTGTTTATAAAAACAATATATACATACATACGGTACTTTCTTGTTTGGCATAAATTTCAAGGATGGGGAGGGGGGCATGAGATCTATGCTTAATGCAGAAAGGGGGGCACAAGGCAAAAAATTTTAAGAACCACTGTCAATGTCTACTGGCGTAAGGTTTGAGACACGTGTTCTGACACGCGCGTTGAACGTATCTGTTTCCTCGCTAGAGTTTACTTCACCTATCTGACCTTCTGTCTGTTTCCTCTCTCTTTTCTGACCTTGATTTTTGTTGGAAGCAAAGATATTAGTAGTGTATTACAGGAAGGTCATTTGATGCTATATTCCGAGTTTTGTACTGAGTATTGGCAATTGTGCATATATATATATTTCTCTCTCTCTCTCTCTCTCTCTCTCTCTCTCTCTCTCTCTGTAGTAGTAGTACATTTTAACTTCATGCTCTTTTTCCAGGTTGAGGACCTAGAGCTAGAGGAGATCACGTATGACGACGGCACGCCGGTGATCCACGGGACGTACCGCAAGTACTGGGAGAGCATCCGAAAGGAAGGCCTCCGTCGCATGACCCGCAACCACGTGCACTTCACCTCCAAGACGCCAGAAGAGGTCGCCGGTGGCAGCGGAATCCGGAGCTCCTGCCAGATTTACATCTACGTGGACTTGGCCAAGGCTTTGCAGGGTTTGTTTACGTCCTGAACTTGTTCCTTCGAGCTATTGTTATCTAATAGTAAAATAAGTAGACAAGGTTAAGTGATGAGATGACTGTGGGATATTGTAGGCTTTTGATTTTTGCTTAGGCATTTGTAATAGGAAAAAGGAAATACAGCTGTGTCCATGATAGAGTTGATAGGGAAGCAATGTGGAATTTGATGAGGTTATATGGAGTTGGTGGAAGGTTGTTGCAAGCAGTGAAAAGTTTCTACAAAGGTAGTAAAGCGTGTGTTAGGATAGGAAATGAAGTGAGCGATTGGTTTCCGGTGAGAGAGGGGCTGAGACAGGGATGTGTGATGTCGCCGTGGTTGTTTAACTTGTATGTTGATGGAGTGGTGAGAGAGGTGAATGCTCGAGTGCTTGGATGAGGATTGAAACTGGTAGACGAGAATGACCATGAATGGAAGGTAAATCAGTTGTTGTTTGCGGATGATACTGTACTGGTTGCAGACACAGAAGAGAAGCTTGGCCGACTAGTGACAGAATTTGGAAGGGTGTGAGAGAGAAGGAAGTTGAGAGTTAATGTGGGTAAGAGTAAGGTTATGAGATGTACGAGAAGGGAAGGTGGTGCGAGGTTGAATACCATGTTGGATCAGTTTAAGTACATGGGGTCTGTTGTTGCAGCAAATGGTGGAGTGGAAGCAGATGTACGCCAGAGAGTTAATGACGGATGCAAAGTGTTGGGGGCAGTTAAGGGAGTAGTAAAAAATAGAGGGTTGGGCATGAATGTAAAGAGAGTTCTGTATGAGAAAGTGATTGTACCAACTGTGATGTATGGATCGGAGTTGTGGGGAATGAAATGTGACGGAGAGAGAGAAATTGAATGTGTTTGAGATGAAGTGTCTAAGGAGTGTGACTGGTGTATCTCGAGTAGATAGGGTTAGGAACGAAGTGGTGAGGGTGAGAACGGGTGTAAGAAATGAGTTAGCAGCTAGAGTGGATATGAATGTGTTGAGGTGGTTTGGCCATGTTGAGATAATGGAAAATGGCTGTCTGCTAAGAAGGTGATGAATGCAAGAGTTGATGGGAGGAGTACAAGAGGAAGACCAAGATTTGGGTGGATGGATGGAGTGAAGGAAGCTCTGGGTGATAGGAGGATAGATGTGAGAGAGGCAAGAGAGCGTGCTAGAAGTAGGAATGAATGGCGAGCGATTGTGACGCAGTTCCGGTAGGCCCTGCTGCTTCCTCTGGTGCCTTGGATGTTTCAATGTCTTTTTTTGCTAGTTTTATCCCCGTGGTAAACAGAGAGGGCTCATGGTTGACTCTCGACAGATTTTAATTCTTACCCTGACTAACTCTTATTATACACCTGCCAGCGTCTTCAATTTAAGTGTTTCATTTGACAGTAATAAATTTATCACCTGTAGGGTTTAAACTTTTAAGGGAATTACCTCAGCTTGAGTAATTTCCATGATATCAAAGTAATTTTTAAGATAATTGCAGTTTTAATAGCTTTAAATTTAAGGAAATTTGAAAAGTTATAAAGTAATCCATGGTAAAATGCAACAGCATATAAGTTGATGACCACATGCTCAATTTTAAACCATGATCCGTCTTCATTGGAGATTTCATAGTTCCTTTCATAAACCTAATAATTAATGTTATTTCTTTGTCTCAAGCTTTTATCAGTTTCTTTAACCTTTCACTGTTTCTTTTTAAAGCTTTTTAAACATTTCCTGGTTTTTTCATCCATTGGAATAAACTGTAATCAGCCCAGACCTTAATGATAGACCCCATGTCTAATCTAGGCCTATGTCATTCATATTCACGTAGAGATTTTCTTTGACATACTTCCGTCCTTATATATTGCATTGTAAAATCAATAACATTTGCCTTTAATATCCAGTATCATTCAATGTATCAGAAGATTTTTGACCTAAAAAAGTTGCAAAAACCAAATTGTTTTTCAGTTTTTCGCTTGTATCTTGTTAGAATTTAACTGTCCATCTTTTGTAACATATGCTTCGTAATTCATTATTAATATTTCACAGTTAAAAGCAATATTATTTTTGCTTATTTCCACTCGCATATTTATTCTACAAATGTCTTTAGATATATAATGTTTATTGTTATTCAGTGTTAATGTTTTCATCTCTTCAAATTATCTAGTTAATGTATTTGTATTCCTCATATTTAATATAAATATAATTTTACAATGCTTAATCTATGCATGTTGATTTTGCTAATATAACGACCACACGTCTAGCCGTTATGTATTCCTTGTATATAATTTTCCCAGTACTCCCTTTATAGTTACATGATAAGCAACAATATCTCTATAGGAATTAGCATATTATTACTTTTATTGTTTAGTCCTTAGTGATAGGAGTGTATAGTAACTGTGATTCCGTGATCTTGAATCTCGTTTTTCATGATGCCCATTTTCTATATTAATGCTAAACTGTGATATACTTTACAGAAAGTGAAGATGATGATCAAGTTTTGTATCCTGGGACGGATATAGAGGAAATGGTAATCTACTTTAGCCTTAAGGTGTGACCCCTGGCCGTCCCTCCTATATAGAGGAAAGATATGAATTTGGTGACCCCTGGCCGTCCCTCCTATATAGAGGAAAGATATGAATTTGGTGACCCCTAGCCGTCCCTCCTATATAGAGGAAAGATATGAATTTGGTGACCCCTGGCCGTCCCTCCTATATAGAGGAAAGATATGAATTTGGAGACTATGTCCAGTAATTCAGGATAAATATCCTACCTGGCAACTTTTAAGCAACATTTCAAAATCCTGGCCAGTAATACCACCCGTATATGCTATTACAATCGTTCAAAATCTTTGCTTGTTGTACAAAAAGAATACAATTGTATCATTTCTTTGGGTCAAAATAAAATTACATAATAAATATCATTACTTTTTATTATTCCAAAAACATATTTTCAAACTGAGATACTGTTTTGTCGCTACCAACAAAAAAAAAAAAAATTAAAATCAATATGTTTTCTTTGAATTTGACAATGGATCCAGATTTTACGTAATTTTGCCCTGGATTTACCAGCGTCTTTTGATTTATTCCTCTTGTCTCAGACTCTTAGCTTTGGAGTATTCTCATACCAGAAGATTGCAGAGTTATCTATTTAGGCCTATACCTGCAAAATATGAAATTTCAAAATTAGTTTACAAATAACGGATTTTGAGCGAAGCGAAAAATCTATTTTTGGGTGAGATAGCCATGGCGTCCTGATGGAAGGTTCCTGTTTGGTAGCTTCCTTGGGTATAAGACTACTAAGATATTCCCAGAGAATTTAACCACAGGTTATCACAGAATTCTAACTTCTGGAGCGAGTATCTCAAAGGTTTCCCTTTAAGACATCGTAATACAACAGGGGACACGCATGTCTGGTCGTGCCACATAGCTATCTCCACCCCGAACAGAGTTAACGCTTCGGTGTGTAAGGGCTGAGAATAGCTGGGAGCCGTTCCACAGCTAATCTCACTCGTGGCTACTACTGATACTCGAGACGTAAACAAACGGACGCCATTGCTCTAATGACGTCACGCGCGTCTTTATCCTGGCGCCAGTTGCTGCCCATCACCATGATACAATTGTGTAGGGTGGGAGCAAACTGAACGAAGTAGTAGGGAGGGTCCATCAGGACGCCATGGCTATCTCACCCAAAAATAGATTTTTCGCTTCGCTCAAAATCCGTTTTTTGGGCTCAAGCCATGGCGTCCTGATGGAAGAGTACCAGAGAATCAATGTATCGTGGTAGATTTTCCCCCAGAGTTAAGTGCCTAGGCATTGACAAAACAGCAAAGTAATCTTAGGTAAGAACCATAGGAACGAAATATCCTGCCCCCCATTGGTAGGAAGTTCCCATGGGCTATGCCGACGTCAAAGTGGTATTGAAGGGCTATTCATCTTGACAGAAGAACTTTTTAAGAGCTTAGAGATGAAGCAGAATGTTTGATATTTGTATAGGAACATTCTGAAGTAGGCCAGTGGTGGTTGGGCACTGTGCGTAGAGTTCATCTCCTGATTATCAGAAGTAAGTATTCGTGTAGGAACCTTACTGAGGCAAGGTGAATATAATTTAGGAATGGACATCTTAAATTCTTCATGACCATAAGAAAGGAGGAGTAAATAAAACTATGACAGTATGTATTTCATAGTAAGTAGGAGCTGAAAGAGACGCATAAGTAATAAAATAGAAATTTTATTTCACAATGCAGAAATTAAATAATTTACAGCAAAAGTAAAGTTCATTTACAGTAATAATAATGTACATAGAAATAAAGGCTTGCTCTTGAATCTGAAAGGGAATTTCAGGATTAGTAGGTACTCGTTCTCGAGGAACGCAAGTCTTTAAATAACACATCATGCTCAAGGCATGCGGCACTTGTGTAACACTATGACATTTCACCTGGGATAAGAACAGTTATAAAAGCACTAAGTGTTTTTAGACATCACTATGAATCACTCGAGGGTCAACATAGGCACCCGAAGAGTTAGAGTCCCAAGTAACTCACTGTTCTACGCAGAGTTAGGTGCAGGTTTCATAACACTACCTGCGGCTACCACAAAATGTTTGATTTCGTGCACTTGTTTCGCATAATGTTTAAAGAAAACTCGCGAGGACTTCCAGCCCGTAAAGTTTTTAAGGCCCTCAAAGTCCATGCTCTGAAAGAAGTTCAGAGAAGATGCCACTTTTCTAGGATCATGACCAGCGGGTGTACTGTTCGGATCCGCTCTGCGAATGAAGTAGGTGATTTTCGCTCTTAATTGTTTCAGTGACAGGTCGCTGCCCGATGTTTCTCCTTTGAAGAGTTGGCCTCCACCAAAGTTTGAAGTTCTGCGAAGATAGACCTTGAGGCTCTCTACTGGACATAGAGAGACATCCTCCTTCAGGGGGCATATTCTCCAAGGGCCCCATCTTTTGGTGGGTAATTCATTTTTGGCGAGAAACGTCGGATCAGGGGAGAGGGTCACTTCTCCTGAATCAGCAAACAGGATGTGTCCCTCTTCTCTTGATAATGCCACTATTTCGCTGACTCGAGCTCCCGAGGCGAGAGCAAATAAAAATATAACTTTCTGAGTCAGATCCTTGAGGGGGCATGAATCGTTGTCCAAGTTGGAGGCGAAATGGAGCACCTTGTCTAGTGACCAGGAGATCGGTTTCGGAGGGGGTGCTGGGCGTAGGCGAGCACATGCTTTCGGCAGTTTGTTAAAGATGTCGCTGGACAGATCAATTTGGAAAGCGTATAGAATTGGTCTAGTCAAAGCCGATTTGCAGGTCGAAATCGTATTGGCTGCTAATCCTTGTCCATGAAGGTGAATGAAGAAGGACATACAGAAATCAATGGTGATTTCTTTAGGATTTTTTGCTTTAACAAAGGAGACCCATTTCCTCCAGGATGATTCATATTGCCGTCTCGTGGATTCGGTCTTGTATTCCTCTAGGAAGTCTAGACTTTTCTTCGAGATCCCAAACCTCTTCTTTGCGGCAAGGGAGAGAAAATCATGAGATGAAGGTCCTTGATTTTCGATGATGAAGCGAAGACAGTCGACTTCTGTACTTGTTGAGAGAGAACTGGGCCCGGGAGAGGGATCAGCTTGGGCTGCAGCTCCAGGACCAGGGGGTACCAGTTGCTCCGGGGCCACTTGGGAGCCACTAGGGCCGCTGTCCCTTTGAAGGTTCTCAGTTTGGAGAGGACTTTCAACAGAAGGTTGGTGGGAGGGAACAGGTATATCTTGGACCATCTGTTCCAGTCCAGTGACATGGCGTCCACCGCTTCTGCCTTGGGGTCCTCGTACGGGGCTACGTACAGAGGAAGTTGATTGTTGTCGCTCGTTGCAAAGAGATCTATCTGAAGTTCTGGGACTTGATGAGAGATGAAGGAGAATGATCTTGCGTCTAGAGACCATTCCGACTCTATCGGGTTTGTCCGAGATAGAGCATCCGCTGTCACGTTGCGGAATCCTTGTAGGTGAACTGCAGACAGGTGCCACTTCTTCTTCTCCGCCAGACGGAAGATTGGGAGAAGCACCTGATTTATCTGGGGCGATCTTGAGCCTTGGCGATTGAGACAACGAACTACCACCGAGTTGTCTAGGGTTAGACGGATGTGGATCGAGGGCGGCGGGGATAGTTTCTTCAGAGTAAGAAGGACCGCCATGGCCTCCAAGATGTTTATGTGGAACGTCTTGAATAGTGGAGACCAGGTCCCTTGAGCTTGTTTCAGGTGGGAGTGACCTCCCCAGCCCTCCAGTGAGGCATCCGTGTGGATGTTGAGTGAAGGAGGAGGGTGTTGGAGAGGAATGGACCTTTTCAGGGCCATTGCTTCCGACCACGGCTTTAGGAGGCGTCGAAGTCTGTTTGGAAGCCGTCTCTTGAGGTCTCTTCGAGCGATGGATGCCGATCGTCTCCAGACTCCCGCGGCATCCTTTAGCTGTGCACGAAGCACTGGGTTTGTCACTGAGGCGAATTGTAGAGAGCCTAGAACTCGTTCCTGCTGTCGTCTTGAAATGCGTTTGGATTTCAGTAGTCGCTTGACAGACCCTGCTATTTCCTTCCTTTTCTTCTGGGGGATGGAAAGGCAGTGTGACTGAAGATTCCAGTGGATTCCCAGCCACTGAAACTTCTGAGCCGGAGAGAGGCGAGATTTCTTCTCGTTGATCTTGAATCCCAGGTGTTCTAGGTACTGGGTAACTTCGTCGCAAGACTTTGTACACTCTTCGGGCGATGGAGCCCAGACTAGCCAGTCGTCGAGGTAGGCCATCACCTGGACGTTTCTTAGGCGGAGCTGTTGTACTATGGCGTCTGCCAGCTTCGTGAAGATCCGAGGGGCCACATTGAGGCCGAATGGCATGGCCCGGAAGGCGTAGCTTTTCCTTTGGAGTCGAAATCCTAGGTAGGAGGAAGCGTGATGGTTCATTGGAATGTGCCAATAGGCATCCGCCAGGTCTATAGAGACCGTGTAGGAACCTTGAGGCAGAAGGGTCCTTATTTGTTGAAGCGTCAGCATCTTGAATTTGTTGTTCTCTATGAACTTGTTGAGGGGGGATAAGTCCAGAATGACTCTGAGCTTGTCTGAGTCCTTCTTGGGAACGCAAAACAGTCTCCCTTGGAACCTGGTGGACTTTACCTTCCTTATCACCTTCTTGTTCAAGAGGTCTAGAACATATTCTTCCAGAATGGGGGTCGATTGTTGGAAGAACCGCTGGAAGATTGGGGGTGGTTGCACCCAACTCCAGCCTAGACCGTTCTTGATGATGCTGTGTGCCCAAGGATCGAAGGTCCAACGATCCTGGAATTGGCGGAGTCTTCCTCCCACCGGAAGCACTTCATTGCTTCTGGTGTCCCGAGGACTTGTTGCCTCGGCCGCTAGCTCCCTTTCCTCCTCTACCTCTGGAGGGACGACGAGAGGCGTCTCTGCTTGCACCCCTGGACGAGCCTCTACCTCTGGCATGAAAGGTAGTGGATGGCTGCTCAAAGGCAGGGGTGAAGACCGGTGACTGTGACAACACCGGTTGGGGGACCAATTGAAAGGTCTGTTGTGGTTGGGCAACCACTTGGGAGGTAGCGGGTCCCGGAAACTGACGTCTTTGTTGACGTTGCTGGGGTTTCGGTTTCTGAGGTTTCCTCTTAGGCTGAGGTCCATCGTCCTGAGAGGTTTTCCTTTTCCTGGACATGCCCCATTTGTGGAGAAGGTTCCTATTCTCCGTGGCGGCTCTGTCCGTTATTTCCTTGACAAGGTCCGAAGGAAACAGGTGCTTTCCCCAGATGTTGGAGGAAATCAGCCTCCGGGGTTCGTGTTTCACGGTGGCACCGACAAACACGAATTCACGACAGGCTCTACGAGCCTTTATGAAATGGTACAAGTCCTTCATTACCGTGAGTAAGTGGGATTTGGCCAGTACCATGTAGTGATCGGGTACTGCTGTGTCACAGGCCATAACTTCAAGTTGGACTTGATGAGAAAGAGACGCTGCAAGCCTCTCCTTCGTGTCTTGTTCCCGGCGAAGGAGGTGATCATTGAGCTTAGGGAGGTCTTCATTAAACTGACGTCCGGCAACGTCAGGATCGAGCCTACCCACAACGAAAGTATGTTGGACATCTTTCCATTGTCTAGTGTCAGGGGGCGTTACGATGGAGAAGGGTCTGCACTCCTCCAGTGCAGGGCAGGGTTTCCCTTCTTCCGCCGCTTTAAGGCATACAGCCAAGGCCTTTTCCAAAAATGGAAGAATCGCAGTGTCGGGAGCGACATAAGTAGGATGCTTCTTGCTCAAGGCAGGAAGCTTAGAGCAGGTAAAGCCCCTGCTCTTAAATGCGGAGGCTAGCATAGCCTGGGCCTTTGCGAGATCGAACACTATCTCTTCCTTAGGTTCGGTCTCCTCCTTCGAGGCAGGTTCAGAACGAAGCCGGACGTAACAGTCCGGGTAGGCCTCGAAGCTTGGGAAGAATTCCACATCTTCCAACGGGACCGTGCCGATTTTGTCACTAACAAAGATCCTGCCGGTCGCAATAACCATATGCTCTGCATACCTCCACGGGTTGGCATGAGAGCAAGCTGGGAGATCCTTAACCGAGATCTTCTTCGGTTCTCTGGATCCAATCATAGACCTGATGGACTCCTGGTTCTCCTTCAGTCTGTCGTCCATGACAGCTCTAATCAGTCGGATCAGTTCTTGTGTAGAAGAGGAAGGATCCGGGGTCGAGGAGGTGGACGGAATGGACACATCCGTCGGTGTAGGAGTAGGCGGAGGGATGGACGAGGGAGTAGCTCCAATCTCCGACTCGGTGTATTCCACCTTGTCTTCGTCCTCTTCGGCTCCTTGAGCCATAAGCGTCTTCTCCGTGTCTTCCGAGACGTCAGAGATCTGTTCATCCTCTTCGGAATCTAGGCGACACTCGTGCATGGACTGAGCCATGACCACATCAGGTTCCACCGTAATTTGGACAGTGGGGATTGCTTCCTTTGGAACCACTGAATCAGGGGAGGCCTTAGGGAACAACAGGGACCTCAGTTCTTCGGTGGCCAGGTACGGTCCAGTGGCATTCCTCTGAAAACCACGCACCCACTTGCGCAGTTTCTCACGAGCAATGTCTCTAACCTCCGCTGAGGGAGGGTTATGGAAGGCCTCAACTAGGTAGGCCTGGCAGACCGTACATTCCAGTGGATTCCAGAACTTCCAATCCCCTTTCTTGTCTGAGCAAGGGGCGTGAGTCCTGCACGCCGTATGTCCGTAAAACTGGGAGCGTTTCACGGCACAGTATGCGAAATCGCACTTCATCTGCTCCTCCTGTGGAAGAAAGAGAAAATGAGTATGGGGGAGTCATAGGAATGGCTCTTAAATTAAGTTAATATTAATCATTAATTTTAACTTACAGAAGGTGTGATGCATAGAGAGTGAAACAGTAAAGGAGAACACGCTCCATGCATCTCGCCCGGCTGGTTACCATAGGCTTGGTCCTGGGATAATCCAAATGACCGAGATCATTGGATATAGTTTCTTAGGATTCCCATTATATTGGAACTCCATGGAAAGCCAAGGACAAGGTTGGGATCGAATTCATTCGGTTCCCAGATAAGAGCCAGAAGGTCTCATTAAGGGTAACTGCTTCTGGCAACCAGCCGTGCTAAGATGCACATAGCATGCTGGAAATAGAAGAATGCAAAGAGACAGCATGATCACTAATAGAGCAGTACTAGGTACTGATCTTAGAAGCAAAGCAGCTTATCTATTTGCCAGGTAGGGCTATCTTAGTCTTATGATAGCTACAGAGAGGGGGTGCAAGTATTCTTGACGCCTCCGGGGTATCCGGCAAGCCGCCGGCACGCCGGAGCTCGCTCCAGCATAGATTCTGGCATTAGAACAGACAATTTTCAAAAGTCAGTTAGATACCAGGATGGCGGCCGCCGGCACAACGGCGGCACGCCGGCAGGGAGCGGCGGCTCCGGCAGCCGGAGGATGCCGGATTGGTGACTGGGGTAAGGATGGTACAGGTAGTATCGGGTTGCCGGCAGTATATGCCGGCACTCCGGAGATCGACCGGCAAGCGGACGATTAGATAGGAGTAGGAGAGCCGCCGGTAGTAGCCGGCGGCAGCCGGCAGTCCCTCGGAACACGGGGGGCTGGCGGCAAGGGTAGGGAAGTCACCAAGAGGCAGGTATTGCCGGCATAAGAGGCGGCAAGAGACCGGCACCCGGATAGATAGAGAGACAGGGGGAGGGGGGGAAGGATGCAGGAAGTACCTTCAGGGTTCCAGACATCCCTCCCCCTCCCTGAGGAGGTGTACCCATGATAGAGACAGGCTCTATCATCCATATGCAGGGGTCACTAGGGACCGGGAGCAGGTAGCCCAAGGGAGGACTAGGGAACACCCAAGATGGGGGGGGGGAGACTCCCTTATGCAGAGCTACACTAGGAACTAACCTTATAGGACACTATGAAGGTATATGTACCAGAGCGGACTGCACAAGGAAGCTCGGGTAGCCCTACTCATCCACCCTAAGGAGGAGTTGTAGGACAGGGGACAGATGAGTATAAACTAACCTAAGCATAGGCTAGGCTATACAAGAGATAGGTGGGGAGGGAGAAGAGAGGGGTCTTCCCAGGAAGGGTTTCTGTACCAGAGCGGCCACAAAGGGAAGGGAGGACACTCCCTAACCTAAGATTAGGCTGATCGGCTAAAACGGTGCAAGAGTACAGTTTCAGCATGGAACAGAGAAACCTTCCTAACCCGACCTAGATCAGGGCTAAAAGTCCTGAACTAGGCAAGGAAGAAGACGTATCGCTATCGCAGGAAAGTCGCAGACTATCCTAGCCATAGAGGTAGGCTAGCCTAACCTCACTCTCAGACGCAATCCTAAAGGGGGTTCATTCCTTTAGGGAGGACTGAGAGGCGATATAATACTCTATTAGACAATAAATCCCTTTACTCAGAAAAGGGATCAAGGCTAATTAGAGGGAATGCCAAGGCAGGGGATGAAGGAAGCATATAGGGGTCCTAAGGTTAGGTTAGGCTAGTAAGAATCACTGACTAGCCTATCCCCTATATGGTCCCTGAAGGCGAAAACATTTGCATCACTAGTCAAAAGTATTGTAAAATAATAATGCCACTATCTTCATAACTTAGTCTAGGATCACTGATAAATCATGCATGAACACTTGTATATAGGCTCCTGGCCTGGGGGCTATAGTAGCCGACTGGTATGAGGTCAATCGATGACCGATAAAAAGCGTCTAAACACGATATAAAAGTTCCTAGCTATGAAGACTAAATAAACTAATGTATTCGATTAGTATATAAGGCCGGAAGCGTTGTTGTGGCTAACTAAATAAGACATGCAAAACAACAACGACGCCATAAAATGGCGGGTCCGGTAGAGGCACAGCTCTGCCACAAAACATCAATTATTTCGCAAAATAATATTTACTTTACGGCCAGAGCTTAATTAAACAATACTGGAACCTTGTACTCAACTTTCCAGAAGAAGGCGAGGCTGAAGGTAACGACATAGCGAAGATGCAAAACGATAAAGTTCACACAAGGGAAAATCCGTCTCAGTAGGGCAGCTACTAAACAAAGGATGAAGACGCGCGTGACGTCATTAGAGCAATGGCGTCCGTTTGTTTACGTCTCGAGTATCAGTAGTAGCCACGAGTGAGATTAGCTGTGGAACGGCTCCCAGCTATTCTCAGCCCTTACACACCGAAGCGTTAACTCTGTTCGGGGTGGAGATAGCTATGTGGCACGACCAGACATGCGTGTCCCCTGTTGTATTACGATGTCTTAAAGGGAAACCTTTGAGATACTCGCTCCAGAAGTTAGAATTCTGTGATAACCTGTGGTTAAATTCTCTGGGAATATCTTAGTAGTCTTATACCCAAGGAAGCTACCAAACAGGAACCTTCCATCAGGACGCCATGGCTTGAGCCCAAAAATAAGAATATTTGCAGAGAGAAGTAAAAAGGTTAAACAAATAGCATTTAAGAGCATTTCTTTTGTTTTGTAGTCTCTTAAATAGCATTTGAGCATTTATTTTGTTTTGTAGTCTGATTTATTCTGGTTTTGTAGTCTCTTAAATGCTATTTATTTAAGACACTACAAAACAAAACCAATAGCATTTAAGAGACTAAAAAACAAAACAATACAAAACAAATGCTCTTAAATGCTATTTAAGACACTACAAAACAAAACCAATAGCATTTAAGAGACTAAAAAACAAAACAAATGCTCTTAAATGCTATTTGTTTTGTTTTGTAGTCTCTTATACGTTATTTGTTTTGTTTTATAGTCTCTTAAATAGCATTTAAGAGACTACAAAACAAATAGCATTCAAGAGACTACAAAACAAATAGCATTCTCAAGAGACTACACAAAATTTCACTATATTACATAAATACTGAACATTTCTATCAATGGAATTTTGGTATTTGTCAATATAACATATATTTGTTCCTATCTTGGTTTTTAAATAACCCATTTTATCCATGTTAACAGCACAAGGACTATTACAAATGATATAATATCACCTATATTTAAAATTAGGCCTAGTGCAAAATGGTATATTATAGTACTGTATATTAGATTGCATATGTAATTATCTCCTATTTAGATAAAGTATTTTTCATCTTTCTAAAACGCTGATCAAAGTGATGTCTAAAAGAACAATTACAATATAAGCAATATTTATCGTTATTTGTTGTCTTAAATACGTAATATTATATTTGCTGTAGTCGTACCTGGGACAAAATGTGTATTAAAAAACCAAGATAGGAACAAAGAAATAGTTAAGATTAAGTCATTAAAAACACTACATATGTGAAACGGACAAATTGAATTAAAAAAAAGGCTATTGAGGCTCCAAAAAACATATGTTAATTAAAACTGTCCCAAAAACTAATGTATTTTCATGACTCGAGAAGACAAAAAGAGAATGGGAATATCAAGGCAAGAGAAACTGGGACTATTGAGGCAAGAGAAACTGGGACTATTGAGGCAAGAGAAACTGGGACTATTGAGGCAAGAGAAACGAAGTATTGAGGCAAGAGAAACTGGGTATTGAGGCAAGAGAAACAGAGTATCGAGAAACTTGGAGTATCGAGGCAAGAGAAACGGAGTATCAAGCAAGGCAAGAGACTCTCTCTCTCCTTAAATGAAACTCAACACTCACCATTCTATAGGTTTATATTATTAAGTCAGCCTCGAGTTTCACACGACTTTGGTCTTCAGTTGAAGAAGAGCAGAAGCCGTCAATCATTTCAGTCCATTACCTATAAAAAAATGAAAATAAAATAATTTTCTTATTTAAAAACTACAGAAGAACAATTAAAATATCTTGATATAAAATATTTCTTAATATCTAATATTTAGTTCCATAGCGCAAACTGATCTCTGCTAATTTTTGTATAGGCCTACTTGGTGAACTGGAATTTCTAATGGGAACTAGAAATAGGATCCTGCCTTAATACATTACCAATTGTTTTCACAAATATCCTTTTGTTATATCATTAACCTATTTTAGGACATCACTTTCACTAAACAATTAAAAAGGCATCTAAATTTGGTCCCATTTCTAAGTCATACCTTTAGCAAAACAAAATTTTTTTTCAACAAATTACACGGGAATTTCAAATCAAGTTTCTACCTTCTCTATCGTGAAGCAATTATCTTCAGATGACTCAGAATATTTACACTCAGTAAATTCAAAATTAATTTAGAAAATCAATTGGTTATTCCAATTCCTACCTTTTAAAAGGTCAATTATATTACACAAGAACAATATAAAGCCACTTGCAACACCCACAAGATTTACAGGATTTTAATTAAGAAAAAAAAAAGAAAAAAAAAAAGCTATACTGAAATATTTCATACGTTACTTTGGTTACAACTGACATTAAAGTAGAAACTTGTTAATGCCATCAAACATTAAATATGACAAATTCGAAGATAATTTGTATTTTTCCTAACCATACAAACCTTAGCTATTTACAAAGGGTTATTACTTTTAGCGTAGCTGAAATGGCGAGCCATTAGAATTTAACGAGGGTGTATTACCCCCGCGCTAGTTAGCGGGGGGGTAGGGGAGTGGTAGCTAGCTACCCCTCCTCCCCCTCACACACAGGTGAATACTCACTTTCACTTAGAGGTAGGACTTGTCTTGGGGGACAGGGCTGGCGGGCAAATATGTGTAAATAGCTAAGGTTTGTATGGTTAGGAAAAATACAAATTATCTTCGAATTTGTCATTTGTTCCGTAACCGAAATACAAACCACGCTATTTACAAAGGGTGACTTATCCCTTAGGAAGGGTGGAAAGTCCCCAGCCATACTGGCTTTGGCTTTACCCGGGGACTCAGAATCCGAGTGAGTCGCACTCGAGAAAAGGAGTCCCTGCACCTCACAAGTTCCTTGCACCGCAAGGAACCATGTGGCCTACGTAAGCTTGTGTGTGAAGGAAGAAGTGTGACCCGTCTTAGGCAGTTGACCTGGAGTTCCAGAAGGAACTCTGGGTTAAGACGTTCCCAATACCACCTCGTCAGGGTATGGGGGACGCGACAGTATTGACTCAATACTCGGAACACAAGGAAGCATGGTTTACCTGCAGAGGTTCGAGGTCAGCTATGCAGAGACCAGGATGCTGCTTCCCTGTAGAGGGGATGATGAAGAAAGAAGTAAGGGCCAGACATACTTCTTTCGTTCATGCAGACTAAAACCTGATAACAATGCCCTCAACCTTCTGCTACCTGTCCAAAAAGGAGCCTGAGGTTAGACCAGCTGTTGTGTAGCCACCACAGAGCGATAGAAAACGTATCGAGACTCCTGTGGGTCACGCCCTGCAGGAAGCGGGCTGCGAAGGTCATCAGACGCTTCCAGACTCCAGCTTGTAGCACCTGCGTCACAGAGTAGTATTACTCGAAGGCGAGGGACGTTGCGATGTATCCAACATCGTGCTGTAGGGCGACGTGACGGGGGAGGGTCTGAAGACAGGTCGAGATGAATGTCCTTGAGTCCGGGCTGAAGAGGTATACTGGTGACTCTCCCCCCATGTCCTCCTTGTGTTCCCAAATCGGCTGCAACTGGGGCCAAACTGCAGCTGTTCCCAGCGCTAACCTCTCGATTCCTGTACTGGCAAGAAAGAGAAGGTCTTGGGACATCAGACACAGAATGGAGACTCAAAATCTTGAATGAATCGGACCGAAGGGTCGGGACCCTCAGATTCTGCGTCTAGCCAACAACTCAGGAGCGAGCCTGAATGTTGCCTTCCCCTCTTCCTTAGAAAGGGGGGGAGTAGTAAGAGACCAAGAAGATTGCTTACACACTGGCCGTGGCCAGAGTGAGCAGAAGACCCAGGGCGGAATACAATCCGAGGCCTGTCGTAAAAGGGTCTTGAGAAGATCTCTTAAAGGACTAAAAGTCCGAGCCATGCTCCAAGTTGGAGGTCTTCCTCCGACTAGGGCAGGGACGATCGTAGCTTCGCATGAGCGAGGATAGATCCAGCGGGCAGGAAAAAGTTATTCCTTTAAGCCTGAAGGTCAGGGAAAGGCTGAGCGACAGGCTTCATTGCCAAGAGCGGAAAGGAGTTTCCTCCCGCCGAAAGGCAATAAGACCGTTATTGCTGGAGAAGAGGCCTCACGGGAAGAGGTATATCTCCCACGGCACCAACCACCTTAGACTCTTCACTTTGCCTGGGAGACCCCTGTGGATGACTATCGCAGATGACGCGACCTCCGTACCGCGACTGTAGCGGGTTGTCTCTTCTAGAGGAGGAAGCGTAGTGTCTCCAGGCATGAAGCCGAAGCGACGCCCCGGTTCGGGAGAGATGTCGCAGTGTGGTTGCTTGAGTAGTCTGCGCCGTGGGAGAAGCTCTCCCGGGAGTTCCGTCAGGGGAAGCAGAGGGTCCAGAAACCGTTCTGCACATAGTCCCAGTGGAGCTCTCCCATTGAAAGGTTGACAGACAACCTGGTTTTGTTGAGACCCATTGTCCGCAGACAAAAAGGAGGGAAGACGCAGGCGTCGAAGTTGTCCCACCATCACCGGAATGCATCTTGCCAGAGTCTCGGGGTCTGAGACTGGGGGGAAAACTAGCGGAAGCTTGAGTTTCCAAGCTGTCGCGATCAGGTCCCCCAGACCAGCACTTGCTGGTTACCCAAGGTCAAAGACCCCTAGGTACACTCTCTCTATGAGGCTCTGCTCGGATAGTCTGAGAGAAACATTCCCCTGCCTGGAATGAGAGAGCCGATGGTGGAATTGAGAGAATCTCAATCATCCCGATATCTCTACTGCAAGATGTGAAGGTGTGAAAATGCGTCCCCTGCTGGTTAGCATGAAGTCGACACGCAACGGGGCGACTTGGCAGGAGCGGTAGGATCTGAAGAGGGGCCAGACTAAGGCCCTTAAGCCTGCCTGAATGATGGAGAGGTATCCTTCAGGTCTTGACCATAGGCCTGGACCGGAACATGCCCCCCCCCTTTCCTTTGACGAGTCCGAGAACCGCATCAAGAATGTGGGGAAAGGACGAGAATATCCACTACCATCAAGAGGCTCCATAGGTCAACACCCATTGCAGGTTTAATAGTTCCGCTGGTCCCATAGGGCCAGGGAGTCCGGTTAAACATTGCCTGAAGCCACCGGAACTTGGATCTCCCCACATGGAACTTATCCTGAGGCGACCGTTCGGACTATAAACGGGTCAATGAGGAAAGAAGAACTAGGAAACGTTCCAAGGTAGGGCTGAAAACTCTGCTTGACTGAGAACAGGTACTGCGACTCTCCTCAGTCTTGCCACGGTGAACCGAAAGGAAGGCTCGGAGGATGTGGTAACAGAATCTGGCGTCCCCAGGTGGTCACCCATCCAAGTACCGACGTTGCTTAACCTCGCTGGACGGACGAGAAGCGGGGTTTCCAACGTGGTAAGGCGGTTGACTCAATATCATGGCCAGATACTCCAGATGTTGAGGCAGAGGAAGAGAAGGCTCCAAGCAAAATACCATGAGCCCACACTCATGGTCAGCATTCGGAAGCTTTTCCCGGCGCTGAAGAAGGTCGAAACCCGAGCCTACCGGAGTTGACCAGCCCTCCAAACAGCAGAGGAGGCGGAAGTCTGCACCTGAGCGGCCAAGAGGAAGGCAGGGAGAGTTCTCTGGGGAACCAAACCTGCTATGCCACGGCGGGATAGCCACACTGCATCGTAAGCAGGAATACTTGCAGTTTAGGCTGAATTCGACGAGCACCCTGGAAGATGGATGGAATGGAAACTGAAAGTACCCGTCCTTCCGATCCAGGGTTAAAGGAGTCCTGTCGCCTCGTTACCAGTCTGATCGATTCTGCTGGTCTACGCTGGCCGAAGTTTGTTCGACAAACTTGATCAGGGCTGAGAGGTCGACTATGGACATCCCCTCTCAGATCCTTCCTTACAAGAAAGGATCGACTGAGGGGGCCGGGGGTGAAGCCGTCGATGATCCTAAGGAAGACCTTCGCCTAAGGTATGGATCATTCTGCCCAACCGGGCAACTCTGCTGATGCTATGGCATAGAGGTTCAGAGACACTGAATTCGCTGACAGAGACGGCAGGCGCGATATCCTTGGCTACTCACAGAGATTGTGCGGGAATGGGCATCGGGAAGCTGTCATTCGGATGAGTAACCTTAAGCATCCTCCCAGCGAAAAAACCTGCAATCCTAGAGTTCGTGAACTCCTTTTAGGACTATGCCCCCCCGGGGGAGTCTCCCGTGCCATCTGTTCCTGACAGGAGGAAACTGCAATTGGACACCTTGTCCCAGTTGTCGTAGCCGATAACTTAGGCCGACGTGGTTGAAAGAAAAGGGAGCTGGAGCCCTGCAGAGTCTGGAAGAAAGCGCCTTGGAGGAGTGAAACCGGAAGTCGATTTACTCCGCACAGCAGATGTTTAAGTCTCTGTCCTTGGGCAAAGACAAAACTCTTCTCAAGGATGGAAGGGTGTCTGAGGTCGTTGACCTCCACAGATGAGACACCCGAAGGAAGCCTTCAGTCAGTGCGTCCAGATGGTACAACATCGAGCTTGTCCGCAAGTAGATACTTAACGACGAAAGGCCAAGGTGCCTGAGCTCGAGAGGAGGAAAGTACCCTTGATCTTCCTGTAGCTTCCTTGAACCAAACCTCGGGCCGTAACCGAGGAGGGAAAGAACCTGGTAAGCTCCCAGAGGAGGGAAAGAACCTGGTAAGCTCCCAGAGGAAGAGGTAAGCAGTCACCCCTTGTCCGATGGAGAAATCTTCAACGGAAAGCCCCCCCGCCAAAAATCCTTCCAGGGCGGGAGAAGGAGAGAGTACTCGTGCAGGAGAGGGGACCCTCGAGACCGACCTCTTGGGAACCAACTTCGCCCTGGGGGAAGTCACCACGAAGTCCACTCCTCTCTTTCTCTTCAGCGTAGGAGAGACAGCCGCTGGTTTGTTACCCTGGCCGGTGAGTGCTGGTTTCATAAACCTCATTAACGCCCGTGCCAGCGGATCAAACCATGTCTGCTGCTCCAAGGACACAGAGTCCGAAATCCTCGCTAAGGTGAAAGGGATCGGGCGATCCTTTGGAGAGGACACGACGGTTCCTGCCTGAAAGAAGGTGGGAAGAATGCTGTACTGACCTGTCTTCGTCCTGCACTACCAACCTGTGCTTGGATGGAGGTGATCCCGAGTGCCGCCTAGGAGCACGCGTCCCTGCTGCTACCACCGGCTGTGGAATTTGCCACGAACTATGGTCGCGCGAGGGCGAACGGTCGCGCAAAGGCGAATGGTCGCGCGGGCGCACAGGCGAGTGGTCGCGCGGGCGCGCAGGCGAGCGATCGCGCGGGCACGCAGGTGAGCGATCGCGCGGGCGAGCGATCGCGCGGGCGCGCAGGCGAGCGATCGCGCGGGCGCGCAGGCGAATGGGCGTGACGGCGAGGGATCGTGCTGCCGCGTAGGTGAAGAAGATCGCTGGCGGTAAGCGATGGCGAGCAGCTAGGGTGCGATGGTGATCAGCATCCGCAAGAGGGCGAGCGTTCAGGGTTGTGCGATGAGGAGCAGCATGCGTAAGCGGGCAATCGTGCAGGGTTGTGCGATGGCGAGCAGCATGCGCAGGTGAATGATCGCGTGAAAGGGTGCGATGGTGATCAGCATCCGCAAGAGGGCGATCGTTCAGGGTTGTGCGATGAGGAGCAGCATGCGTAAGCGGCCAATCGTTCAGGGTTGTGCGATGGCGAGCAGCATGCGCAGGTGAATGATCGCGTGAAAGGGTGCGATGGTGATCAGCATCCGCAAGAGGGCGATCGTTCAGGGTTGTGCGATGAGGAGCAGCATGCGTAAGCGGGCAATCGTTCAGGGTTGTGCGATGGCGAGCAGCATGCGCAGGTGAATGATCGCGTGAAAGGGTGCGATGGTGATCAGCATCCGCAAGAGAGCGATCGTTCAGGGTTGTGCGATGAGGAGCAGCATGCGTAAGCGGGCAATCGTTCAGGGTTGTGCGATGGCGAGCAGCATGCGCAGGTGAATGATCGCGTGAAAGGGTGCGATGGTGATCAGCATCCGCAGTTGAGGGTCGCGCGATGGCGATCAGCATCCGCAGTTGAGGGTCGCGCGATGGCGATCAGCATCCGCAGTTGAGGGTCGCGCGATGGCGATCAGCATCCGCAGTTGAGGGTCGCGCGATGGCGATCAGCATCCGCAGTTGAGGGTCGCGCGATGGCGATCAGCATCCGCAGTTGAGGGTCGCGCGATGGCGATCAGCATCCGCAGTTGAGGGTCGCGCGATGGCGATCAGCATCCGCAGTTGAGGGTCGCGCGATGGCGATCAGCATCCGCAGTTGAGGGTCGCGCGATGGCGATCAGCATCTGCAGTTGAGGGTCGCGCGATGGCGATCAGCATCCGCAGTTGAGCTAGTAGCTGGCGAACCATGTTCCTTCAGAAGTGTTGGAGAACGTTGGCGTGCCAGCTGTAACACACGTGGGCGATCCGGAGATCGCTGGCGAGCTGATGATCGCTGACGAGCTGACGATCGCTGACGAGCTGATGATCGCTGACGAGCTGATGATCGCTGACGAGCTGATGATCGCTGACGAGCAGAAGGCTACGCGTGGAAGCCTGCGCAAAGAAGAGTCCTTGACCCCGACCTGAACCGAAGTTCTAGATCGCGAGGGCGAACGTGGGCGCACAGGGCACGTAACAGGAACCGCAGGGAAGATCATCTTGAAAGCGCTGACGATCAGGAGAGCGCTGACGAACAGAAGGGCGCGCAGGGAAACCCTGACACGCAAGGGAAGAACCCCCGTGGGGGCAACCCTTAGCCCCGAAGGGATCGTTGTCCGCCGGGAGACTGATGTCCGTCGGAAGACCGCTGTCCGTCGGGAAGACCGTTGTCCGTCGGGAAGACCGTTGCCCGTCGGAAGACGAGATTAGACTGCTGTCCATCTGCACCAAGACGGAAGATCGAGAAAAAGAAGTTGTAGGCTGCAAACGGAGATTCAAAAAGGCGCCTCAAGCACCCTTATAGGGAGATGAGAGGCCCTTACGACGAGGCGGACGGAGGGCCTTACGGCGAGGGAGGCCAACAGCAACAGCAACAGAAGAAACCTCCGAAGAGGAGTCTCTATGAGTGTACTCTCTCGCGAACGAAAGAGAAACACTTCGTGGAAGAGACTGGTCAGCCAGTGACCTAAAAGGGGCAATCCTCCGAAGAGGAGCTCCTGCAGTTGCCCAGCCCCTTGAGCGAAACTGCAGGTGCGACCGCTCAGCACCAAGAGCATAGTCGCACGAAAAAAAAGGCAAGAGAAGAACCCCCCAAAAGAGGAAAAGCTCAAGCCTGGACAGGAAAAAACTTCCCTCGGAAGGAAAGTTATCCGCCCAAGGAGGCAAGCCTCCTGACTGTTCTAAAATGAACTGGAGAGCTGTCCGTCGACACGGGAGTACTACCAGTAGAAGGAGACACGCCCCTGACGACAATACAAGGGGGGAGGCAGCAACAGCCGAATCCCCAGGACTCAACCAGACAGCTCACACCGTTGCTATATTACAGAAACGAACTAGATCGGTAACTGTAAAAAAATAAAACAAATAATATTAGTACACATTCATTCCCCCGGGAAGGCTCCGAAGAGGAATCCCGAGGAAAAGGAACAAGAATTACACAACAGGCACGTGCCCTCACAACCACTTACACTCGCGGAAGGAGAGCTGTAACCAAAACAGAATTATAACAATTATAATTATGTAACTATGTAATTATGTAATTTAAAAATGAATGAACACTAAAGAAAAAACGAAAACCCCGAAAGGAATCGTTCTACAAGCTGAAAAATTAACAACTACAATTAGATTCATAAACTAATTGAGACAAAATGTACGGCGTAGCAACCCCACCCACACGGGAAGGAAGCTACAAGGGCGTAGTAAAACATAGTAAAAGGGTGAACGACCTCAAGAGAGAGAGAGAGAGAAAGACCGAAGTCAAACTCGATCGCAACCCATAAAATTAGGCCGTGGTGGCCTAACTGCCGAGGCCTCCACGTAGATATCGTACACTACACACACACATCTGAAAAGGAAACTTACTTATTTCTATACTCAAATATATATACAAACATGAAAACATGTTTACATATATATTGAGTAAAAGAAAAGTAAGCGATTAAGTAAAGACAAAACAGACAATGGCTGCCAAGCGAGGACCAAGACAGAGACGTCTGTCACAGTCCGAGCCAAAAGTGAAAGTGAGTATTCACCTGTGTGTGAGGGGGAGGAGGGGTAGCTAGCTACCACTCCCCTACCCCCCCGCTAACTAGCGCGGGGGTAATACACCCTCGTTAAATTCTAATGGCTCGCCATTTCAGCTACGCTAAAAGTAATAACCCTTTGTAAATAGCGTGGTTTGTATTTCGGTTACGGAACAAACAAAAATTGGAAATGAGCAAAATAAATGTATGAAATAAGCCCTTATAAAACCCTGAATGTGAACAAATTATCATTAATGTATAGACATTCATAGTTTACTTTAGTGTCCCCAAGTCATCACCGAGGACAGGAGTCCTTATTTCAAGCACAGTCCATTATATAAAGGATGATAAAAGCTCCCTAGAAAGCAGCAAGGACAAATACACGACTAAGGTAAGTTTTTGTGATGCTTCTCAAATGCGCAAAAGACTTTGGAAAAGAGGATGACATCAAATGCAGAGAACTACCCTGACACCCCCAGCTTCACCCCCGATTCACCCCAGCCATTTATGTGCCAGATGGGACGGCTCTTACATTCCCCTACACTAACGAGTTAGCACAGGCAGCACACCCTTCAAGGTGGGACTGAAAGGCGTGGTATTGGTACCAGGGTAGCCTTAACCCTTTTACTCCCAGGCTATTTGGAACTTTCCAACCCTTAACCGCCAGGCGTTTCTTTTTTTCAAGCACATTTTGCAATATACATCTTTTAAATTGCTCTAACAGCCTTAATTTTTGTCATAGAGAGGTCAGGTTGGTCTCATTATTTTGGGAAATGCCTGAAATTTCTTATAAAGTTATCAAAAATATGCAAAAAAATGTAAATAGCATTTTTTTGCAAGGACGTACCAGTACGTCCATGGGGGTAAAGGGATGAGTTTTGTGAAACGTACCAGTACGTCCATTGGGGGTAGAAGGGTTAAATACCAAAATGCAGCTATCAGTACCTCCCTTGGAGGGCAACTACCTGACCCTTACATTAAATTAAAATGAAGAGTAAAGTTATTTCCTGCTTATTTTGTAAACCAAAAGATAAAGGGATTTTGACGAAGGAAAAATCTATTTCTGGGCGAGGAACCTGTGTCGCTCCGTGAAATGCTCCTCTAGCACCATTTCTAAGGCATAGTTATTGCTGAATATACCAGAGAAAAAAGAGAGATGCATGGAATGCCAGGAATAAACCTAGCTCGCTCACTCTTTGAGTGTCGGTATAGAAAACTGGGGCGTGATTGAACCACGACCATAGATCCCTCCCCAATTAGACCTCTCCTTCATCAACATCCCCCCTCTCTACCCCTACATCTCCCCACCCCCCATCCTCATTCCGGAGCCTTTGTAGGGTGACGGCCAGATCCGTTTTCATTCATAGAAAATGGGAATATTATAAAGTGGGGTGGACTGTGGCCGTCACTCTAAAATCGAGTTCGTAGAAAATTGGAATATTCTGAACTGTGGCCGTCGTTCTAAAAACGATTTTGGCGGGAGAAGCTAACTTAAAAAACCCACCTAACCTATGCTAAAAGCCGTATCCTTACCCAGGGGGGCTTTGCCCCCCCGGACCCCCCCCCCTTACCTACTACGGGAGCGAGAAGATTCGTGGCCGGAGTAAGAACTCGAGCCACAAATTTTCAGGTAATATAGGGTTTTCGGCAAAAAACATAAAAGTATGCGTTTAAGCACATATTTAGGATCCGGAGACCATTTCCAAACGTTTTTATCCTATACAAGATAACAGTCGGAGCGATAATAAGCAAATTAGGACGCTTGGCCGTAGCTCTACAAACTACCCCTCATTCCTCCCCAGCACTTGCGTTGATCAGATTCCAATAACTGTACCAGGTTGTCCTTAAAACATAATTTACGGTATGACTGCACATCTTATAAAATTATTTCCATTTTAAGGTACTGTATTTTGCCAACCTAAATTCTGTCCCAAATGCATCCTGATACACCGACAACAAAAACAAACGAAACTTCTCCAACACATCTGTTGCGAATTAAACTGAGAATTTCTCAAGACCCATAATGATACTGTGATAACCAAAGAAATTGTTTCAGCAAAGTCCAATAACAGATTAATCAATGTGAAATCATTATGCCAAAAATAAACAGGGATGGGTTCCCTATCTAACCCATGCAACTAAAGGAAACGTTCAGAGTCATTTCCTTTCCAGCAAACTAAGAGAAAATGTAGCTACTCTCAATTTTCCTCCAGAGGCTCTCATTATATTCATACAAAGTTGAAAATATAACGCAAACATCTTTCTTAAATTGAGGTTAACCCTTTTACCCCCGGGGTATTTGAAAATTTTCAACCCTTAACCCCCAGGGGGTTATTTTTTTCCCAGCACATTTTGTAGTATATTTTTTTTAAATTGCTCTAACAGCCTTAATTTTTGTCATAGAGAGGTCAGGTTGGTCTCATTCTCTTGGAAAATGCCTGAATTTTTTCAAGAAAATTATCAAAAATATGAACAAATAAATTTTTAAAGAATTTTTTTGCAAGGACGTACCAGTACGTCCATGGGGGTAAAGGGATGGGTTTTGTGAAACGTACCAGTACGTCCTTTGGGGGTAAAAGGGTTAAATTGAGGTTAAATGTACCTGGATAATCCAATCTCATTCCATGTCAACAAATCCTGAGCTACAATAATAAAACAATATCGCATTTGTGTGATTCGCAAGTTCAACCACCTTGGATTCACATGAGAGAATGGGACGTTGAGACACATCCCTGGGCGTTCCAGACATAGTCTCCTATCTAGGTCACGTACCCCAGGAAGTCTTGAATATTCCGAACTGTAAGCCACTCCCTCCTCCTAAAGTGTAAGTCTCCTAAGAAAGTAGTTCGAGGTAAGTACTCCGTGTTGGAACAAATCACAAATTTTAAGTAATTTGTATTTTTCCTAACAGTACTTACCTCGAACTACTTTCAGGTTATGGCCCTCCCATCCTACCCCGAGTATCTTACAGGAGTTCGAGGAGGACTTAAACGCTTACTGACTAACAAGCGCGACCCCACGCGCTGACCCAGGGTCGCCCCAGGGCGAGTATCCTTCCGCCCCGGAGCGCCCCTGCGAGGTAGCGGAGAGAGGGGGAACTACGCAAAATTCTTGGTCGATGATTAAGGTGATTCCCAGACTCTCCTAAGAAAGTAGTTTGAGGTAAGTACTGTTAGGAAAAATACAAATGACTTAAAATTCGCAAGTTCAACCACCTTGGATTTGCCGTGAGACCATAAAGTCACAAACATCAAAGCTATGAGAAGAACATCCCACAAATCACTGATAAAAAACAAACCGAGTCTATCACTTGGCACTAAGTTTGAGACCAGTGACAATCAACTTGAAGACTTAAAAGTTTCCAAAACTCAGGCAGATAATTTTCTAACCAAGAAAGATTACACTGAAATAATGTACTAAAGTTACCCAACTGGAAAGTCAAGCACTATAGAAAATTCCGAGTCCACAAGAATAGCTCCACATAGCAATGGCCTACACTTAAACCTTAGGAAACAACAGGAGTTTTTCCCTAAAAGTCATAAAGATGCAAGGCTGTTATCCTAAGGATTTCTCCACTATATCTTTGTGCTGGTTTTTCTTTCTTCCTTATAGGCAACTAACCAACAGTGTCTTGGGTGAAAACTGAGCCTTTTTTAAAGACTAATTGCCAGAATAAGGCCGGGAGCACACTAGCGACTCTGTGGCGCCACAAAGCCACAGCATCGTGTGGTGGGGATGTGGTCTCCCATAGGTTTCCATTGTTTTCAAGTTTTGCCGCGCAAACTGGCGACTGTGGCAAGCGACTGTGGCTCTCTGTCGCTCATCCCCGCCACAGGCGTGGCGTGGCTTTGAAAACAATGAAAACCTATTGGAGACCACATCCACACGATGCTGTGGCTTTGTGGTGCCACAGAGTCGCTAGTGTGCTCCCGGCCTAATGGTTAAACATATGCCCAACACAAGAATGATGAAATAATCAATGTTTGAGGCAAATGGGTCAATTCAAAATGTCTCGGAAACCCAGCATACAAAGACACGTATTTAGAATGTAAAGACTTAACACTGAAGTAGAAAAATGTTATTTTTATTAGTAAAATAAATTTTTGAATATACTTACCCGATAATCATGTAGCTGTCAACTCCGTTGCCCGACAGAATTCTATGGAGGGATACGCCAGCTATCACAATACTAGAAGGGGGTGTACTTACCAGCGCCACCTGTGGCCAGGTACTATAGTACTTCTTGTTGACACCTCCTCAATTTTTCCTCGGTCCACTGGTTCTCTATGGGGAGGAAGGGAGGGTCAATTAAATCATGATTATCGGGTAAGTATATTCAAAAATTTATTTTACTAATAAAAATAACATTTTTCAATATTAAACTTACCCGATAATCATGTAGCTGATTCACACCCAGGGGGGTGGGTGAAAACCAGTGTACAAGATTAAAGGATAGCTAAGTATCCCATATTTCATATAACAGTTATCTCAAATAACAATGAAATAATAAGTACCTGGTAAGGAAGTCGGATTGAACCGTTACTCTGCCTCTTTTTTAAGTTCGTCTTCCTTACTGAGCGCAGCGTTCCTCTTGGAGGCTGAATTAACTCAAAGGTGCTAAAGTATATAGGGCTGCAACCCCTACTAAAGGACCTCTACACAACCTCTAACCCAGGCGCTTCTCAAGAATGAATTGACCACCCGCCAAATCAAAAGGATGCGGAAGGCTTCTTAGCCTACCGTAACAACCATAAAAACAACAATAAAAGCATTCAAGAGAAAGGTTAAAAAAAGGTTATGGGATTAAGGGAATGTAGTGGCTGAGCCCTCACCTACTACTGCACTCGCTGCTACGAATGGTCCCAGGGTGTAGCAGTTCTCGTAAAGAGACTGGACATCTTTAAGATAAAATGATGCAAACACTGACTTGCTCCTCCAATAGGTTGCATCCATTATGCTCTGCAGAGAACGGTTTTTATTAAAGGCCATCGAAGTAGCTACGGCTCTTACTTCGTGGGTCCTTACCTTCAGCAATGCAAGGTCTTCCTCCTTTAAGTGAGAATGGGCTTCTCTAATCAGAAGCCTTATATAATACGAAACCCCGTTCTTGGACATGGGCCTCGAAGGTTTCTTGATGGCACACCATAAGGCTTCTGACTGTCCTCGAATAGGTTTAGACCTATTAAGATAATACTTGAGAGCTCTGACAGGGCAAAGAACTCTCTCTAGTTCGTTACCTACCATGTTGGAGAGGCTAGGTATTTCAAACGATCTAGGCCAAGGACGTGAAGGAAGTTCGTTCTTTGCTAGGAATCCGAGCTGAAAAGAACATGTTGCAGATTCGGTCGTGAAACCAATGTTCTTGCTGAAGGCATGAACCTCACTGACTCTCTTAGCTGTTGCAAGGCAGACGAGAAAAAGAGTCTTGAGGGTAAGGTCCTTGAAGGAAGCTGACTGGAGCGGTTCGAACCTAGGTGACATAAGGAACCTTAAGACTACGTCTAGGTTCCAGCCTGGAGTGGATAGACGACGCTCTTTAGAAGTCTCAAAAGACTTAAGGATGTCTTGAAGGTCCTTGTTGGAAGAAAGGTCCAAACCTCTGTGGCGGAGAACTGAAGCCAACATACTCCTGTACCCTTTAATCGTAGGGGCTGAAAGGGATCTCTCATTCCTAAGATGTAATAGGAAGTCAGCTATTTGGGTCACAGAGGTATTGGTAGAGGATACTGAATTGGCTCTACACCAGCTCCGGAAGACTTCCCACTTAGATTGGTAGACTCTACGAGTGGAAACCCTTCTTGCTCTGGCAATCGCACTGGCTGCCTCCTTCGAAAAGCCTCTAGCTCTAGCGAATCTTTCGACAGTCTGAAGGCAGTCAGCCGAAGAGCGTGGAGGTTTGGGTGCAACCTGTCTACGTGAGGTTGACGTAGAAGGTCCACTCTTAGAGGTAGAGTCCTGGGGATGTCGACTAGCCATTGAAGTACCTCTGTGAACCATTCTCTTGCAGGCCAAAGGGGAGCAACCAGCGTCAGCCGTGTCCCTTCGTGCGAGATGAATTTCTGCAGGACTTTGTTGATTATCTTGAACGGTGGGAATGCGTAAAGGTCGAGATGGGACCAGTTCAGCAGAAAAGCATCCACATGAACTGCTGCAGGGTCTGGAACTGGGGAACAGTACAGCGGAAGTCTCTTGGTCATGGAGGTGGCAAACAGATCTATGGTAGGTTGACCCCACAAGGTCCAAAGTCTGTTGCACACCCTCTTGTGGAGGGTCCATTCCGTGGGAATGACCTGATTCCTTCTGCTTAGGCGATCTGCTGAGACGTTCATGTTGCCCTGAATGAACCTCGTGACCAAAGTGAGGTTTTGACTTCTTGACCAAATGAGGAGGTCCCTTGTGATCTCGTATAGGCTCCTCGAATGGGTCCCTCCTTGCTTGGAGATGTACGCCAAGGCTGTGGTGTTGTCTGAGTTCACCTCCACCACCTTGTCCAGCAGGAGGGACTTGAAGTTCAGCAGGGCTAAATGAACTGCTAGTAGCTCCTTGCAGTTGATGTGGAGCATTCCCTGTTCCTCGTTCCATGTTCCCGAGCATTCCCGTCCGTTCAAGGTCGCACCCCAGCCCGAGTCCGATGCATCTGAGAAGAGATGAAGATTGGGGGTCTGAATAGCCAACGATAGGCCCTCCCTGAGCAGGAGATTGGTCTTCCACCACAAGAGAGTGGTCTTCATCTCTTTGGTGACTGGGATAGAGACTGCTTCGAGAGTCAAACCCTTGTCCCAATGAGCTGCAAGATGGAATTGAAGAGGGCGGAGGTGGAGTCTCCCTAGCTCGACGAACAGGGCCAGTGATGAAAGGGTCCCTGTGAGACTCATCCACTGTCTCACTGAGCAACTGCTCCTCTTCAGCATGCTCATGATGCAATCTAGGGCTTGGCTTATCCTTGGGGCCGATGGAAAAGCCCGAAAATCCTGACTCCGAATCTCCATTCCCAGGTACACAATGGATTGGGAGGGAATGAGCTGAGACTTTTCTATGTTGACTAACAGACCCAGTTCTCTGATTAAGTCCAAAGTCCAGTTGAGACTCTCCAGACAGCGACGACTCGTGGAGGCTCTCAACAGCCAGTCGTCTAAGTAGAGGGAGGCTCTGATGTCCGATAAGTGGAGGAATTTTGCTATATTCCTCATCAGATGCGTGAACACCATAGGAGCTGTGCTTAGGCCAAAACACAGGGCTTGGAATTGGTAGACAACCTTTCCAAAAACGAATCTCAGGAAAGGTTGGGAGTCTGGATGAATAGGAACGTGAAAGTAGGCATCTTTCAAGTCCAACGAGACCATCCAGTCCTCCTGCCTGACCGCTGCTAGGAACGACTTCGTCGTCTCCATCGTGAACGTCTGCTTGGTGACATACGCATTGAGCGCGCTGACGTCCAGCACCGGTCTCCAACCTCCTGTCTTCTTGGCCACCAGAAAGAGACGGTTGTAGAAGCCCGGGGATTGATGGTCCCGGACTATAACCACTGCCTTCTTCTGCACAAGTAGCGACACCTCCTGGTGCAACGCTAGCCTCTTGTCCTCTTCTTTGTAGTTGGGAGAGAGGTTGATGGGAGATGTGGTCAGAGGGGGTTAGAGGCAGAATGGAATCCTGTAACCCTCCCTCAGCCAACCGACAGACTGGGCGTCTGCACCTCTCTTTTCCCAGGCTTGCCAGAAGCTCTTGAGTCTGGCTCCTACTGCTGTCTGGAGATGCGGAGAGTCAGTTTTTTCCTTTAGAAGCCTTGGAACCTTTCCTAGACTTGCTCCTGGAAGAGTCTGGGCGGGAGCTTCCTCGGCTGGGGGCTCTACCACGAAAGGGCGGTATGAACCTCGTAGCAGGAGTATCAGCCACTGGGGTGCGATAAGTCCTGGGGACTGAGGTAGCAACCTTAGTCTTACGAGCCGATGAGGCTACAAGATCATGTGTGTCCTTTTGTATCAGGGCAGCAGACAAGTCCTTAACCAGCTCTTCGGGGAAGAGGAACTTCGAGAGCGGAGCGAAAAGGAGTTGAGACCTTTGACAAGGTGTAATGCTGGAGGAAAGGAAGGTACATAGCTGTTCCCTTTTCTTAAGAACCCCTGACACAAACATCGACGCAAGCTCGCCAGATCCATCTCTAATGGCCTTATCCATGCAGGACATTAATAGCATGGCAGAATCTTTGTCCGCAGGGGAGGTCTTCTTGCTGAGGGGCCCCAGGCACCAGTCTAAGAAGTTGAACATCTCAAATGCTCTAAAAACACCCTTCAGGAAGTGATCAAGGTCTGAGAAGGTCCAGCAAACCTTAGAGCGCCTCATTGCTGTTCTACGAGGCGAGTCTACCAGACTTGAGAAGTCAGCCTGGGCAGAGGCAGGTACTCCCAAGCCCGGTTCCTCTCCTGTGGCATACCAAACGCCCGCTTTAGAGGTGAGCTTAGTCGGAGGAAACATGAATGAAGTCTTTCCAAGGTGTTGCTTAGTCTGCAACCACTCCCCTAAGATCCTTAACGCTCTCTTAGAGGACCTTGCTAGGACTAGCTTCGTATAGGTAGACTTAGCTGGCTGCATGCCCAGCGAAAACTCAGATGGCGGAGAGCGTGGAATGGCAGAGACAAAGTGGTCTGGGTATACCTCCCTAAACAGAGCCAAGACCTTACGAAAGTCAATAGAAGGCGGAGAAGACTTGGATTCATCCACGTCTGATGAGGGATCCAGGTGTGCCGCCTCATCATCAGACGCCTCATCACCAGAGTGTAGCGAAGAGATCGGAAAGGTATGCTGAACGGCAGAGTCAGCACGAGCTGGAACAACAATATTAGTGGTTTCCTCTTCAAGACTCTGTTGAGGGAACACCTGAGGCTCAGACTGCAAGGGCTGATCACAAGAAGTAGCAGAAGGTAGGCGCATGGGTGGAGGAGGCTGACTCCTAGCATGAGTGACTGAACTCAAGGGTTGCGCTTGCTGAGTGGTTGGCGGAAGCGGAGTAGCAAGTTCCTGAGGAACGAGTAGAGGTTCCTGCGGTGTGAGCGGAGAGCGATGAGGTAGAAGCTGCGCAGAACGTAGTAAATGTCTCGCGAGTTGAGGCTCCTGAGGCGCAAGGCTAAGGTGTTGTGGTGCTTGCCTTGAGGAGGGTAGAGCTCGCTGCAGCGAGAGCTGAGGAGACTGACTCATAGATGGGAGAGGTTGTTGTACCTCAACCGAGTGTTGCATCAATGGTGGAGCAGCAAGTGGAAGCGGAGGAAGAGAGGTATAAGCCTCCTGATCCCATTGCTGAGGTTGCCTTAAGGAAGGCGGAGGGAGCTGTACACCACTGGGAACAGTAAACTCAGAACGTGGCTCAACATCGTACGCCTGGCAGGCGATACTGCGGTCAGGCGGAGCGAGCGCAGGCGGAGCGAGTGCAGGCGGAGGCGGAGGCGCAACCTTCTCAGCCCGACACTCACGCATCAAGACTGAAAGTTGTGACTGCATGGACTGCAGTAGAGCCAACTTGGGGTCGGCAGACACTAAGGTCTGCTGAGGCAAAGCCTTAACAGCAGAGATCTGTTGCGGCAGAACCTTACTCCTCTTGAGCGGAGTGCAGTCGACAGATGACTGCGGCGAGTCAGAGCTGAGCCAATGACTGCAGCCCGGTTGAGCACTCGCGGACTGGACTCTGCGTTTGAGTGGTCTAGAGACCTGAGTCCAGCGTTTCTTCCCTGACAATTGATCAGCGGACGAGTAAAAGACGGGCTCAATCGTCTGCAGGTGGGAGTGACGGTCTCTGGAAGACACGCCCGCAACCACCGAGGATACTTCTGTGCGCCGATCAAGGCCTGCCGAACCCTTTTGCCCTTCGACATTGCTTCTCCCCTAGGCTTGGGAGCTTGCAAGAGGTCCCGGACTGGGAGGACGACTGGCACGCACAGAAGTATCCTCACGCACCACACTGACACTGACACTAGCACTCGTCACAGCACTGGCACTAATACCACCCACTGCACTCTTGACCTTAAGTTCCTTGACTTCGGCCATAAGAGACTTATGATCGCTAACCACTGACTCTACTTTATCGCCTAAGGCCTGAATAGCACGCAAAACAACAGACATATCAGGCTGAGGGCAAATAGTAGGTTCGGGGGTAGCCACTACAGGGGTAGGAAAAGGTAGGGGATCATGGGGTGAGGAAAAAAGTGAAGAGTGAGAAGAACTCCTCCTAACTCTGCCTCTCTCTAACTTGGTTGAATACTTCAGAAGATGGACAAAATCAAGTTCCGAAAGTCCGGCGCATTCCTCACATCGATTTTCTAACTGACAGGGTCTATCCCTACAGTCAGAACAAGCGGTGTGAGGATCTACCGAGGCCTTCGGAATACGCCTATTACAAGACCTACATCGCCTATGGGTGGGGGCTTGTGAAATGTCAGACATCTTGAATCCAAAGAGTTAGCCAAGTGGGGTTTCAAAATCAAGCAAAAGATCGTTAACCGTTAATCAGGATTAAATAAAAGCTATCTAAGCTAATATAAGAAGGTTTCCAGTAAAGCGACAGCCGAAATCAAAGAGAAATACTTCACCAAAAGCCGTGAAAATACTCCAAGATCAAAAGCGTATCCCAGAACGTCTTGCCGGAAGCACGACAGAGGAAAAATTGAGGAGGTGTCAACAAGAAGTACTATAGTACCTGGCCACAGGTGGCGCTGGTAAGTACACCCCCTTCTAGTATTGTGATAGCTGGCGTATCCCTCCATAGAATTCTGTCGGGCAACGGAGTTGACAGCTACATGATTATCGGGTAAGTTTAATATTGAAAAACTAAAGTACGCAAGACTTACGACATCAAAGGAATCCTAGTCACAACCGAATGGTGACTGGCAACAAAATCAACCCAAACGGGAGATTATACAACATACCCTCTAATCTAACATTTGTAATCAGAAGAAAGCAAAATTGCGGTCATAAACGGAAGGCAAAATCCCTTCAACCACATCCTATAACCAGGGACATTCCCATTGAGTTGGCAGTCATAGCTTGCTTCCAATAAAGTTTTAAGGAAACTGGATACAATGAACAGCTCATTACCTCTTCCAGAGATACCTTCACACTGCTGTGATCCAAAAACTCCACTGTGACAGGGATAATGTCCTACTCCATCTTGCACTTATAGACACCTTATACAGATCGGAGACATATATCCACTTCATATGTCTGGGATGATTAGCAAGACTTTATCCCTTTTACCCCCAGGCGTTTTCTTTCTCAAGCACATTTTGCAATTTATTTTTTTCAAATTGCTCTAACAGCCTTAATTTTGGTCATAGATAGGTCAGGTTGGTCTCATTCTTTTGGAAAATGCCTGAAGTTTCTCGTAGTTATTAAAAATATGCAATGTAAATAGCCGTTTTTTGCAAGGACGTACCAGTACGTCCATGTGGGTAAAGGGATAAGTTTTGTGAAACGTACCAGCAGGTCCATCGGGGGTAGAAGGGTTAAGTTGTATGACAGAGAAGGGGACTTCAACTAATTTTGCCCAAAAAATGACAAAAGTTAGCAATTCTAAGCTGCACACGGAGAAATTGACTCCCCTGAGAAAATGGCGACTATCAAGGACATAAAAATCCATCTCAAGTTTACGCAAAATACAGTTATTTACAAAGTAAATACAGATTTGTAAATAAAAAACAATAGAAAATGACATTCGTACACTGAGTACAGTCAAAATGTCCATGTAAATTCCTTGGTCAAATACTGTACGAGTCAAAACACAAAGAATCCCAATTCTGAAATTGGCTAATGGTGCCAACAAACACAATTAAAGTTGAGGGCTGCAGCAATTTCCTTACACAAAGGGAGGGTAAACCTAATGATATACACAGAAATCAACAGGAGAAAACACAACGGATATGAGACATAGGGGCAAAAAAAATCGACAGCCTTCTTGAGCACAAAAATAAGCAAAGACCACAGCTACAGAACTCAAAACAAATACAGATCAACCCAGATTGTATCAATAGCTGTTCATAAACATATTAATACAGGTATTATGATTTTGTAAACTTGCCACATCTCCCCCTCGCAGCGTAAATGCTAGGTGGGGTGCAGATGGCCATGTGACGTGTTAATGCATGTGTCCCCTGTTGATATACGATATTCTAAAGGGTTAACTCTTAGAATACTTGCTCCAGTAGTTAGAATTCTGTGAAAACCTTTAGTTTAATTCTCTGGGAATATCTTAGTAGTTATATATATCCAAAGGAAGCTACTGAAGGAACCTTCCATCAGGACGACATGGCTTGAGCCCAAAAATATTAATACAGGTATTACGATTTTGTAGAGGCACAATGGAATAAGTTTGTCGATGAAAATTCCTTGGTCAAATACTACAAGGGTCAAAACAGAGCGAATCTCAATAATGGGTGATGGGATCAACAAACAAGAAAAGGTTACAGCATTTCCATTGGACAACAGGAGGGACAGAGGTAAAAATCTATAGATTGCTTAAGCATTCAAAAAAGCAAAGACCAACGCTACAGACCTCAAAAGACATTTGGATCCAGACTCATTGTATGAATAGCTGTTCACAGAAATATTAAAATTATAATTTTCTAAAGGCACAATGGAATCTAGTTCTTTTATGAGTAAGGTAAACTCAATATAATATTCACCTAACTTTGCATAGTACTGCAGACAATGAAAATGACTACGGCATCTTACTTGATAGCCAAAGATGAAGGCCGACGTTCCTGGGGTCAAGTTTAGATGCATCTGTAATTTACATATGCAGGTGATCTGTGCTTAGCCATCCAATGACAGTTAGATTCATTTACTACCAATGAGAGCAAATTATTCGATGCTTAATGAATACTACAAGTGAAACTTCCTAAAACACAGGCATTTGCTTTCCTGCTACCGGGCGAAAGGGGAGTTGAACGTATGGAATGAATAGCTTCCCTGCTACAATATTTAGGCGTTACATTAAACCGAACGCCATCTTTTAGGGAACATGTAAGGAAAGTAAAGGTGAAGATAAATGCCAGATATAACCTCTTTATATTGTGGAAAAAACGCTCAAACCTCAAGACAAAAAACAGCTCTGGCACTCGACTAATCCAAGGCCAAAAGCTGCACACCAGTCTGGGAAAGGTCGATGTCATTCCCATTAAAGTTGATAATGGACTCAATCAAGTATGTTGCCTTAAGACCAACAGCCCTTCAAGTACTCCCCTTCAAGTACTCTATACATGGGCAGGCATTGCACCACCAAACACTGAAAAGACCCAAAATATAAACAAGAGAATGATGAAAAGCACACGCTCTATGATCACCGGGTGGTTGGACAAAGACTGACATCTTGCAAGAGCTCCATAACCACCACTAGCCTTGACCCAATGGAGTCAGCAGCTTACTGCCTAGAACACTGGAGAGAAACAAACAAACAGCTGAGACTACCTGGTGAGGCCATCCAGAGGCCCTGTGGGTTACTCCTAATGAAGCAAAATGATATTTTTGAATATACTTACCCGGTGAATATATAATAGCTGAGCCTCCGGCGGCTCGACAGAAAAACACACAAAAACTCGCGAGCGATCGCTATGAAGGTTGCGGGTGTGCCCACTAGCGCCAACTATCGGCCAGATACCGCATATACATGTAAACAGACCCAATTTTTCTCATCCCGCTGGGTCTCTATCGGGGAGGAAGGGGGGGCCTTTAATTTATATATTCACCGGGTAAGTATATTCAAAAATTTATTTCATAATTAAAATATCATTTTTAAATATTTAACTTAGCCGGTGAATATATAATAGCTGATTCACACCCATGGTGGTGGGTAGAGACCAGAGTTAATTAAGTTTACAGCGTATATGCTTAGAGTTTTTGACAGTTATATCATAACAAAACCCAAATATATAAAGGTACCTGGTAAGGAAGTTGACTTAGACGATTAGTCTGTCTTCCTCACGAAGCCCAGCGATCCTCTTAGGATGCTGAAAGACTCCCAGGAGCTGGAGTATTAAGGGCTGCAACCCATACAACAGGACCTCATCAAACCCCTAATCTGGGCGCTCTCAAGAAATGACATTTGACCACCCGCCAAATCAAAAAAGGCTGCGAAAGGCTTCTTAGCCTTCCGTACAACCCAATTAAAAAAAAAAAAAAAAAAAAAAAAAAAAAAAACATTTCAAGAGCAGTTTAAAAGGATATTGGAATTAAGGGAATGTAGTGGTAGAACCCTTACCCACTACTGCATTCGCTGTAACGAATGGACCCAGTGTGTAGCAGTCCTCGTAAAGAGCCTAGACATCTTTTAAGTAAAATGACGCGAATACCGATTTGCTTCTCCAAACGGTCGCGTCCATAATACTTTGCAGAGATTTATTTTGCTTAAAGGCCACGGAAGTTGCTATAGCTCTTATTTCGTGCGTCTTAACCTTAAGCAAGCATCGGTCTTTTTCATTCAAGTGAGAATGAGCCTCTCGTATTAAAAGTCTGATAAAATATGACAAAGCATTCTTTGACATAGGCAATGATGGTTTCTTAACTGAGCACCATAATGCCTCAGATCCACCTCGTAAGGACTTAGTACGAGCTAAGTAGAACTTAAGAGTTCTAACTGGACACAGCACTCTTTCAAGTTCGTTGCTTACGATCTCTGACAGGCAAGGTATATCAAAAGACTTAGGCCAAGGACGAGAAGGCAGTTCATTTTTGGCCAGGAAACCAAGTTGAAGTGAACATGTGGCTTTTTCCGTAGAAAAGCCGATGTTCTTACTGAAGGCATGAATTTCACTGACCCTTTTAGCCGAAGCCAAGCACACTAGGAAAAGCGTCTTGAGGGTGAGATCCTTCAGGGAGGCTGAATGTAATGGCTCAAACCTGTCTGACATGAGGAACCTTAGGACCATGTCTAAGTTCCATCTAGGAATTGCCAAACGACGTTCCTTAGAGGTCTCGAAAGACTTAAGGAGATCTTGGAGATCTTAATTGTTGGAAAGATCTAAGCCTCTATGACGAAAGACCGAAGCCAACATGCTCCTGTAGCCCTAAATCGTGGGAGCTGAGAGGGAGCGAACATTTCTCAGATGTAAAAGAAAATCTCCGATTGGGCTACAGAGGTACTGGAAGAGGACATAGATGCTGGCTTGCATCAATCTCGAAAGACTTCCCACTTCGACTGGTATACTCTGAAGGTAGAAGCTCTCCTAGCTCTCGCAATCGCACTGGCTGCCTCCTTCGAAAAGCCTCGAGCTCTTGAGAGTCTCTCGATAGTCTGAAGGCAGTCAGACGAAGCGCGGGGAGGCTTTGATGAACATTCTTTACGTGGGGCTGACGTAAGAAATCTACCCTTAGAGGAAGACTTCTTGGAATGTCTACCAGCCATTGAAGTACCTCGGTGAACCACTCTCTCGCGGGCCAGAGGGTAGCAACCAACGTCAACCTTGTCCCTTCGTGAGAGGCGAACTTCTGCAGTACCTTGTTGACTATCTTGAATGGTGGGAATGCATATAAGTCCAGAAGAGACCAATCCAGTAGAAACGCGTCTATGTGGATTGCTTCTGTATCTAGGACTGGAGAGCAATAGATTGGTAACCTTTTGGTCAACGAGGAGGCAAAGAGGTCTATGGTGGGTTGACCCCAAGTAGCCCAAAGACTCTTGCCCACGTCCTTGTGGAGGGTCCATTCCGTGGGTATCACCTGACCCCTCCGACTGAGACAGTCTGCCAAGACGTTCAAGTCCCCCTGGATGAATCTCGTCAACAGGGAGATGCCTCGATTTCTTGACCATATGAGAAGGTCCCTTGCGATCTCGAGCAGCGTGAAGGAGTGTGTGCCTCCTTGCTTGGAGATGTACGCCAAAGCTGTGGTGTTGTCTGAGTTGACCTCTACCACTTAGTTTCGAAGAAAGCTTTTGAATTTCATCAAGGCCAAGTGGACTGCTAATAGCTCCTTGCCGTTGATGTGCATGCTCTTCTGACTTGAGGTCCACAGACCCGAGCATTCCCGACCGTCCAGGGTCGCACCCCAACCCAAATCCGACGCGTCTGAGGACAACACGTGGTTTGGGTTCTTGACTGCTAGGGATAGTCCCTCTCTCAGACTGATATTGCTGTCCCACCATTTCAGGCATGCCTTTACTGGTTCGGAGACTGGGAATGATACCGTCTCTAACGTCTTGTCCTAGTTCCAGTGAGAGGCTAGATGGAACTGGAGAGGCAGAAGGTGTAGTCTCCCTAGCGAGACAAACTGCTCCAGGGATGAGAGAGTCCCTACGAGACTGTTCCAACTCCTGACTGAACAAACGTTCTCTTTTCAGCATTAGTTGGACTTCGAGCAGGGCTTGTTCTATTCGGGTGGCAGACGGAAAAGCCCGAAAAAAACTGGACTGCGAATCTCCATCCCCAAATATAGAATAATCTGGGATGGGATCAGTTGGGACTTTTAGGTTGACCAAAAGTCCCAACTCCCTGGCCAGACTCGACGTCCAATGTAGATCCTGCAGACAGCGAAGACTGGACGATGCTCTGAGAAGCCAGTCGTCCAAGTACAGGGAAGCTCGGATTCCCGATAGATGGAGGGATTTTGCCACATTCCTCATGAGCCTCGTAAACACGAGAGGAGCAGGACTGAGGCCAAAGCACAGGGCTCGAAACTGGTACCCCACATTCCTGTAAACAAACCTCAGAAACAGTTGGGAATCCGGGTGTATAGGAATGTGGAAGTATGCCTCCTGAAGGTCGAGAGAGACCATCCAGTCGCCTTACATTAATGCTGTCAAGACAGCCTGGTAGACTTCATCGTGAAGTTTGTCTTGACAATGAACACATTGAGCGCACTTGCCTCTTACGTACTCCTGCAGTGAACATGGCTGCCAGACCATTGGAGCCATCCCTGAGGGACTTGTTCCTGCAGAGAACGTGGCTGTCAGATTATTGGAGCCATCCCTGAAAGCCTTGTTTATGCATGACATAATTGTACAGCAAAACTTCAAACGCTCGAAAAAAACTCCTAACAGGAGATGGTCTAGCTCTGAAGTCGACCATAAAATCTTGGAGCGTCTCATGGCCAGGAGCCAGGGAGAGTCTATGAGGTTTGAGAAGTCTATCTGGGCAGAGGCAGGAACTCCCAAGCTGAGAACTTCTCCCGTGTATATCAGACTCTCGCTCTATAAGCCAGCTTAAAAGTAAGGAAAGCAAAGGCTGTCTCCCCCAAACTCCTCCTGGTGATTAACGTAAAGCTCTCTTAGAAGAGCGAGAGAGCACTAGCTTAGAAAACAACGGCTTCGAAGTAGCTAGGCCTAGTGTAAACTCTGACGTTTAGGCGAACGAGAAGCAGCAGTTACAAAAAGATCCGGACAAAGATCCTTAAAAATCAGCATGATTTATTTAAAGTCCATAGAGGGCTGAGCAGCTTTAGGCTCCTCTCCGTCTGACAGAGTCCTCAAGGGAATATCAGTAGGAGGGGGATCAGCAACTTCCTCATCTGAAGGAACCTTGTCCGACAATTGCCGAGTCTCAAGCAAGGGAGAGACCTGCCGTGGTGGCAATGCTTGACAAGCAGAGTCCACACGCAAAGGAGCAACAGTAGCAGTCAAGGACGCTATGTCATGTAACTGCTTAAAGGACTGACCAGCAACAACAACAGGTGCGGGAGGACGCTCGACGTCAACTCGAGACTGCCTTAACTGCTTAGACTGAGCAGTCAAAACAACTCTTGACTGCGGTGCTTGACGCTCAACGTCAAAACAAGTCAACTATGCTGGTTGGTGAACGTCCTGAACATCAACAAGAGCAAGCGGCAGCGGCTGGACGTCCACAAGCGGCTGAGAGTCAACACGGGACTGCATCGAGTGAGGCTCTACAAAACACGATTGCCGTGACTTTGTAACGTCAATGTCAACAGGACGAGCAAAGGCTCGTTTGGGCGGCTGACGGCCAGGATCTTGATCAGCTAAGCGGCGAGGATCATCGTGAACCTGCTCAACAGAATAGTCCTCCATAAGAGAGGCAAGCTTATTCTGCATGTCTTGCCGTACAACCCATTTAGGATCAACGGGAATGGTTGCGGTAAGAGACGAGGGTAACGTCTGTGACTGCAAAACCTTGCCTACAATAAGACTCTCGGAGCCTGTGTTACGCTTTTGTTTAGGCGGCGAGCAGTCTTCCGATGACTGCATAGGGTCAGAGCTGTCCCAATGGCTACAACCAGGACGCTGGACCTGTCCTGAAAGGACTGACTTTCGCTTAAAGGGCCTCGAAACCTTGCTCCACGGTTTCTTACGCGAAAAGCCTTCGGATGATGAGGAGAAAATCGTCTCGCTCGTCTTATGGTAGGGGCGGTCTTGATGAGACGCCTGAAACCATAGAGGGAACGTCTGTTCGCTGATCAAGGCCTCTCGAACCCATAAGTCGTACGACATTACTTCTCCCCTGGGCTTGGGAGCTTGCAAGAGGTCTCGGACTAGACGAACGACAGGCACGAACAGACGAACCCTCGGTCGCAACACTGATAACACTTTGCGCAATTATCACTTTATCACTACGATTTTCTGTTTTGCACTCACTTCACTGAAATCGAATTTTTCAACAATTCACATTAGGCATGAATAAAACTGATTTCTACCTGAAGCACGCAATTCTACCCTCATCAAAAGGTTATAATTGCGAAATAAGTCGTATAATGTAAGCACATTAATACAAGCAAAAAACAGTAAACATATATTAAGATAAAAAGATCAGTGGCTGGGAAGGAGACTAAACACTAGTTCATTCAAAACTACGTTTTCAATCTCTCATCGTACAGTGCCTTGGGACGAGAATAAAAACTAAAAACGTTTTATCCTTTCTCCCCGTACAGAGACTAGGGACGAGAGTAAAAAACTGACTCGAGAACAACGTTACTCGCTTGGGACGAGAATAAAGATCGGAACGTTCTCTCTTCCTCTCTCTCTCTCCGTCTCTTTCTCTCTCTCTTGATTTCGCACCGAAGAGAAAAGCCCACTTACCTTTCGTCAATAAACAGGTTATTTGACCAAAGGAAAAAACTGAAAGGTTTTTCAATTAACAAGTTCCTTTAAAATAGTATTTAAAACATTTAAGTTTGAAAGAAGAATGAACAAAACGTCAGAATCGATTTACTCTTTCTGCAAAGTGAAACCGTGATTCTCTCTATCGTAACGATAGAGCGCAAACTGCGTAGCATAAATAAACTAAACGTTAGTTCATCTTTGAAACAGTACGAAGACTATTCAAAGAAAATCTTTCATAAAATATCTACTAAAAAATATTAATTTAATAAGTTTTAAATCATTTGCTCTGTAAAAGTTATTTACGATTGAAAGGGCTCAACGTTGTTTAACTTCGGTTTCCAAGTTAGGACCGCCTACTCTCGGATTAGGGGAGGAATAGGTAAGGTCGCATATAAACAAATCATTAAAATTTATCTTGATGTTTATTATAAATGGAAAGCTAATCGAAGAGGCCTAATAAAGGCGGTTGAGATATAAAATATATAGAGGAAAATCTATAATTAACAACAACAATTTATAACGTGATAAGATAATTGTTAAAAGCCTAAAACACACTTCCGTACTAAGGGAAGGGTCAGCCATTTAAAAGTCAAAGAAAGTCCAAAAAACAATCCAAAGTCATCAACAATTAAATCTATCCAAAAACGAGTTCAAGATTTAAGTTGAAGATAAAACACCTGCACTGCGAAAGCTCAAACCAAAAGGAAGTACTTCACCAAGACTGTTGAAAAACTCCAGGTTAACAGCGAGTAATGGTACGTCTTGTCGATCAGACCGACAGAGAAAAATTGGGTCTGTTTACATGTATATGCGGTATCTGGCCGATAGTTGGCGCTAGTGGGCACACCCGCAACCTTCATAGCGATCGCTCGCGAGTTTTTGTGTGTTTTTCTGTCGAGCCGCCGGAGGCTCAGCTATTATATATTCACCAGCCAAGTTAAATATTTAAAAAGCTACAGTTGAAAAACCTGGAGACAATTTTCATAAGTGGGACCTCGCCCCCTCAGCCAAGTGCCCATCTGGGCATCCGATCCAGACAATGGACCACACATTTCGTGGGTGTGAACAGGGGCCAACCTGTACAAATTTGGACCTCTACGAACGCAATCAGGCCACTGTGCTGTGGATACAAATTTGTTGTGATAATATATGATGGTGAAGTCAAGCTGATAGGACTTTCAATAATGAAATCGTAAATCAAATGAAATGAAAATTACTGGAAAGATATTCTCCAGTAAGAAGTGCAGAAAGTACAGTAATCAAATGCATTTGAGCTAAGATTACATCTCAAGTTACACTGAAAGAATATTCCTGTATCAGAATATCAAAAAAAAAATACTCTTTCTTTCCTTCAAGAGCAAAAGAGAGTATAATAGAAGACTGATCAAAGCAGTATTCCTCAAATGTTTTCATCTAAACATCTAAAACGGATGAGGAAAAGTAGAACTCAAAAAAAAAAAAATATCTAGAAAAAGCAGCAGTTGAAAGAAGCACCTAAACAACCATTCATATAAAAATCAGCGGTTGAATGCAACATCATAAAGTCTACGGAGAGCATTTGACCAGAACCTTTTAAAATCAAGGTTTACGGAGGAGCTTTCGTCTACGGAGAGCATTTGACCAGAACCTTTTAAAATCAAGGTTTACGGAGGAGCTTTCGTCTACGGAGAGCATTTGACCAGAACCTTTTAAAATCAAGGTTTACGGAGGAGCTTTCGTCTACGGAGAGCATTTGACCAGAACCTTTTAAAATCAAGGTTTACGGAGGAGCTTTCGTCTACGGAGAGCATTTGACCAGAACCTTTTAAAATCAAGGTTTATGGAGGAGCTTTCACATATGAGGACCCACATTTCAAGCATCTTCATAAGATGTGCCTAGAAAGGGCAAAGAGGATGGCATACAGCTTTGTCGTCTTCCGGGTAGATTTTAGTCACTCATAGTAAAACGTGATTACTCCTTTAGATCCTAAGAAATGATACGTAAAGAGTCTGGTTTAACAATGCAAAGAACATTCATATTTCGAGTTGAATCCATAACAGATTTACCGAAGGTACAGATAAATCCTTAGAACAGACGGAAGAATATCAACAAATCATTTGGACAAATCAAGACTATTTTGGGTCAAGGTATCGAGACCTGCATTGAATAAATCCTACACAAATACTGTATATGAATGGAGGAAAAAATGAAATCCTTCAAGAGGGGACAAGTAATCCTGACTAGCTCGGAAAATACAAGCTTGTAAAATCCTCAGGATGAAAAGAATTAATTTTAACTATTGAATTATAACATTATGAAAGGATTAAAGATGACAAGTACCCTTCAAGTCCTTCATCCAAAGAGAAAACTAAAAATATTTCCAGATCAAAGGACATTTCTAAAGTGAAAACCTAAATTGCTTACCAAGATTTTCATGACAGAACTCAAGTGCAATATGAAAATCCAAATCATATTTAACCACGGCAGTTTCCTAAATGATCCTTCTAACTTCCTATTGAAAAAGTCTGCCTGGCATTCTGTTGGAGGGAGGTTCAAGACCTACTCAGGCTTAATAGTTTCTTGTAGTGCCTGTTAATGTCACCATCCTTGTGAGGTTAGGGTGGGGAGTTTGGGGAGCCTACAGGACTACCTGCTCAGTCATAAGCAGCCACTGACTATTCCTCCATGGTCCTAGTTTGTTGGTAAAGGGACTTGGATGCTGATCATACCAGTAAGTATATATGGTCAGTTTATGTCATTGTCACTGTTCCTTTGGTGTGACATTCATGACAACCTTTAAACCATGATTCTTTATGAAACTGAATTCAAAATGATATTTTCATAATAAAATAAATTTTTGAATATACTTACCCGCTGGTTATATAAAAGAGCTGAAGTCCCTGACGCCAGGGCAGAAAATTCAAATCTCGCGCTATCGAAGATACGCCAGGTGTACCAACCGCACCCTAGCGGTAGAACAGGTGGAACTACACACCAACTCCAGTTCTTCCATGCCTCATAGCCATACCATAGGTAGTCTCTAGAGGGGAGGAGGGAGGGTGTTAAATTTATATAACCAGCGGGTAAGTATATTCAAAAATTTATTTTATTATGAAAATATCATTTTTAAATATAAAACTTACCCGCTGGTTATATAAAAGAGCTGATTGACACCCCTTGGTGGCGGGTCAGAGACAGCTACATACAGAAAATTCACTTAAGGGTTACATACAATAAACTTAAGCAGTTCTCACCTGATAAGGAAGCTGACAGCAATGATACTCTGCCTCATTTCGTCCGCTATCCTTAAGAGATCCAGTAATCCACTCGGGCTGAAAATCTCTAGGAGCTGTCAAACGGTACAAACACCTATAACATGACAGGACCTCAACCAATACCCTTGTTCCGGGTGCACTCAAGGAACAAAATGACCACCTAGCCAAATCAAAGATTGCGGAAGACTGACGCCCAATCTCCACAAACAACCATAAAAAACGAGTTCCAAGAGATAGAAAAGGGGTATTAGGAAAAAAGGGAACGTAGTGGTAGATCATTCACCTACTATCGCATTAGCAGCTATAAAAGGACCCAACGTAAAAAGGTCCTCATAGCGAGTCTGAACATTCTTCAAATAATGGGATGCAAAAACAGACTTACTTCTCCAAAATGTTGTATCCATCAGACTTTGCAGAGAACGGTTCTGTTTAAAGGCCACTGAAGTCGCTACCGCTCTGACTTCATGTGTCTTGACTTTGAGGAGCCTCTGATCCGACTCATCACACTGAGCATGAGCTTCTCGAATCAACAATCTAACGAAAAAAGACAAGGCATTCTTGGACATGGGCATCGAGGGTTTCCGAACTGCACACCACAGAGCGTCTGAGTTACCTCTCAGATTCTTAGTTCTGTCCACATAACAACGTAGAGCTCTAACTGGACAGAGAACCCTTTCCAATTCATCGCCAGCCAAATCCGAAAGGTTAGAAATCTCGAAGGATTTGGGCCATGGTCGAGAAGGATTTTCGTTCTTGGCCAGAAACCCCAGTTGCAAAGAACAAATGGCTTTCCCATTCCGAAAACCAATGTTCTTGCTTAAAGCGTGAACTTCACTAACTCTTTTCGCAGTGGCGAGGGTAACTAGAAAAAGGGTTTTCAAGGTTAAGTCCTTAAATGAAGCCGAGTGTAAAGGCTCAAATCTGTCACTCATGAGAAATTTAAGGACAACATCCAAATTCCAGGCGATGGGAGCCGTTTGAATCATCTTGGTCGTATCAAAAGACCTAAGTAAATCTCGTAGATCCTTATTATCAGAAAGGTCTAGGTTCCTGTGTCGAAAAACCGTCGCCAACATACTCCTGTAACCTTTAATAGTTGATGACGAGAAGTTATGCTTAGTTTTAAGGTCCAAGAAAAAATCTGCTATTTGGGAAAGCGATGTACTGGAAGAGGAAATCGCGTTAGTTCTACACCATTCCCTGAACAACTCCCACTTGGACTGATACACCTTGATGGTTGAAGACCTTCTTGCCCTTGCAATTGCCTTGGCTGCCTTCTTCGAAAATCCTCTAGCTCTAGCGAGTTTTTCGATAGTCTGAAGGCAGTCAGACGTAGAGCTCGGAGGTTTTGATGATTTCGGGCCAAGTGAGGTTGTCTGAGAAGATCGGGTCTCATGGGAAGGCTTCTCGGGACATCCACCATCCATTCCAGTACCTCTGGAAACCAGCTCCTTGACGGCCAGAACGGAGCTATCAGTGTCATTCTGGTCTCCTCGTGTGAAACGAACTTCTGAATCACTTTGTAAAGGATCTTGAACGGAGGAAAGGCATAAACCTCCATGTGTGACCAGTTCATCAGAAAAGCGTCTATGTGAAAAGCTTCGGGATCTGGAACCGGAGAGCAATAACACTCTAGTCGTTTGGTCTTCGCGGTGGCAAAGAGATCCACGAGAGGTCGACCCCATAACCGCCACAGACTCTTGCAGATGTCCGGGTGCAGAATCCATTCTGTGGAGAGAACCTGACCTTTCCTGCTGAGTCTGTCTGCGCTCACATTGTTGACTCCCTGGATGAACCGCGTCAAAAGAGTCACCTTCCTTTCCTCCGCCCAGATGAGGAGCAGTCTTGCAATCTCGAACAGAGGCCAAGAGTGGGTCCCGCCTTGTTTCGCAATATAGGCCAGAGCTGTCGTGCTGTCCGAATTGACTTGGACTACCTTGCCCCTGATCTGCTTTTCGAAGCCGATGAGAGCCAGATGAATAGCTAAAAGCTCTTTTTGATTGATGTGGAGAGAGGTTTGCTCTACCGTCCAAGTCCCCGAAAGTTCCTGCTTCTCTAGAGTGGCTCCCCACCCCGAGTTGGAGGCGTCGCAACACAACACGAGGTTTGGGTTCCTCTGAAGTAAAGACAAGCCTTCTTTCAGTCTGGGCTCGTTGTTCCACCATTGAAGATGAGACTTGATGGAAGTCGAGATGGGAATGCAATCCCTGTCGAGGCTGTCCCCTTTCTTCCAATGGCGGTTGAGATGAAACTGAAGAGGACGCAAGAACAACTTCCCCAGGGTCACGAACTTCTCTAACGACGAGAGAGTCCCCAGAAGGCTCATCCAATCTCTGACGGAGCAAAGATCTCTCTTCAGGAACGTTTGTACTTTTAGGAGGGCTGCTTGGATTCTCACCGACGACGGAAAAGCCCGAAAACTCCGACTGTGAATCTCCATCCCCAAATAAAGAATCTCCTGGGATGGAATGAGTTGTGATTTTTTCGAGCTCACCAGGAGACCCAGTTCTCTGGAGAGATCCAAAGTCATCTTGAGGTCCTTCAAACAACAATCGGCTGAGGAGGCTCTTATCAGCCAATCGTCCAGATACAGAGAGGCCCTGATTCCCCTCGAATGCAGCATGCTTGCCACGTTCAGCATGATCTTGGTGAACAATAGAGGAGCCGTGCAAAGTCCGAAACAAAGAGCCCTGAACTGGAAGACCTTGTTTCCGTCCATGAACCTCAGATAACGTCTGCAGCTGGGATGAATCGGAAGGTGGAAATAGGCATCCTGAAGATCTAAAGAGACCATCCAATCGTCCTTCCTCACAGCTGCCAGAACTGTTTTCTGAGTCTCCATGGTGAACGTCGAGTTTTGGACGTAACCATTGAGCACACTTACGTCCAGAACCGGTCTCCACCCCCCGGAACTCTTGGGTACTAGAAAAAGGCGGTTGTAAAACCCCGGAGACGTAACATCTTGCACTTCCTCTATTGCTCGTTTCTCTAATAAAAGAGACATCTGTAGAAGCATGGCTTGTTTCTTGGGACCCTCTCTGTATTTGGGCGAAAGATCCACTGGATCTGTGACTAAAGGAGGATTGGTCAGGAAGGGGATCTTGTAGCCTTCCTTTAACACCTGGACGGACCAGGGGTCCGCTCCATTCCTCTCCCAAGCCTCCCAAAAGTGAGTCAACCTGGCCCCCACTGCTGTCTGAAGGAGAGGGCAGTCAGACTTTACCTCGGCCGGACTTGCCCCCTCTGCCTCTAGGTTTCCTTCCTTCTGGTTTAAAAGAGCCTCTCCCAGAGGGCTTCCCACGAAAGGACTGAGGACGAAACCCAGAAGAAGATTCCTTAGGTTTTCGAGAGGAGAAAGACGGAGGCAAAACTTTCCTAGTCGAATGAGTAACTAAGTCATGTGTGGCCTTCTGAGTGAGAGCAGTAGCCACCTCGCCCACTAATTCCTGAGGAAATAAAGAATTAGACAAAGGTGCGAAAAGAAGGCCTGTCTTCTGATAGGGAGACACTCCTGCGGAGAGGAAGGAGCACATCGTGGCCCTTTTCTTGAGAATTCCAGCTGTAAACAAGGCAGCAAGTTCGTTGGAGCCATCTCTCACACCTTTGTCCAAGCAGGACATCAAATGAACCAAACCACTAGTGTCCGTTTCCGTCATATCAGAGACCCTCTTACTCAAAGCCCCCAAAGCCCAGTCCAAAAAATTAAAAACTTCGAAGGCCCTGAAAAGACCTTTAAGCAAATGGTCGAACTCTGGAATGGACCACCAAATCTTCGTCTTCCTTAAGGCAAGACGACGAGAAGCATCTACCAAACTTGAAAAATCCCCTTGGGCAGACGAAGGAAAACTCAAGCCCAACACTTCACCAGTCTCATACCACACACTAGATTTAGAGGCTAACCTAGCGGGAGGAAAGGCAAAGGCCGTCTTGCCAAAAGCTTTCTTGGAGTCCAACCAAGAACCCATTAACTTCAAGGCCCGCTTAGAAGATCGAGAAAGAACCATCTTGGTGTAAACTGGAACCTTAGTAGCTTTACCTAAGATGAATTCAGAAGGCGGAGAACGAGGGGCCACAGGGGTAAAAGAATCCGGGAAAATTCCAGTCAAAATAAGCATAAACTTGCGAAGGTCCACAGCATGCTGATAATGCTTCTCCTCCTCATTCTCAGAGACTTCCTCAATAGGATTATCCTCATCCGACTTTTCCTCTGGTTCGTCTTCTGGCAGTGCAGCAACAGCTGCAGCCTGAACCGAAGGAACAACGTCTGGATGGGAATGTCTGTCAAGGCCAACATCTGAGTCAATTTGGTGGGGAGAAGTAGAAGTAGATTGATGCGAAACACGGACATGTAGACGATCATCCTCAACCAACAACTGCTTAGACCGCTTAGAATTCAACTGTTGTTGAACAGAAGAACGCTTGAAATCAGAAGGTAACTGTTGAAGATCGCCGCGAGGTCGCGTAAAGTCCGAGGACTGTTGCTGCGAGCGATCAAAGGAGTCAGGATGTCGCCGCTGTAAACCAATGTTTTGACGCGCCGCGTCCAAAAGTTGTTGCCGCGGGCGATCCACTACTTCAAATTGTTGCCGCGTCTCGTCCACTTGTCGACGCCGACGCTCTTCCCCGCGACCAGAAAACGCAAACTGGTCAACCAAAACTCTCTGACGCGACTCATCAAAATCAACCTGGCGTTGAACACTGTGAATGGGAGACCGTCTAAGTGATAACTCGTCAAGGCCATATACCATCGAACGTTTGTGCGATAACTGGTCTGACATCGAACGCCCAGACACAACGCCAACACTTGGTTGATAAGAATCCATCAACGAAGAGAGTTGTTCCTTCATAGACAAAAGCGCAGTCCATTTCGGATCAACAGAACTCCTAGAAGGAAGATTCGCACTAATGTCACCACGCATTTCAGGGGAAGAAAGCCAATCCGATGGAAGAGGAGGTGCATGAATAGTTACAAGGTCCGAATCGGAAGGAATCATATCCGCACGAACACGGTGATCTGAACGTTTGGCCGGAGTGCAAGCGCTGGGAGAACGGAAACGTTCCGGTGAACCCCACGAACTACATCCTGGCCGCACAGGCGATTCCCGACGCTGTGTGTTTTGACGCGCCGCGTCCAAATCAACATGGGAGCGTTTAAGCGGTCTCGACGCTCGCCGCCAGATCTCACTCCCCGACCCTTCATCGGAAGACGGGGATAACGTATGAACCTCACCTTTCCTACGATGAGGGTGAACGACCTGAGCTACGGCAACAGGAACGTTCGAGGGGACGTCTGCACGATTGATGATGCTTCTCGTTCCCTTAAGCCGTTCGACATTACTTCTCCCATGGGTTCGAGAGCTCGAAAGAGGTCTAAGGCTAGGTGAACGACAAGATCGTGCCGACGCACCCTCCGCAACACTAAACACATTATCAACACTAGTCACAACACCGAGAGAGTCACGATTCTTCGGTACCACATCAGACACCCGTGTCGACGCACCTTCCGCAACACTAACCACATTATCAACACTTGTCACAACACCGAGAGCGTCACGATTCTTCGGTACCACATCAGACACTGAAACACTTTCCACAGTTCCGATAGGAACACGGTTTTTCAATACCTTTAACTCTGAAAAGATAGTATTTCTATCGGCTGCTAAGGACTCAACTTTCTCACCAAGAGACAAAATAGCAGTAAACATGTCCTTCATAGTAGGTTCCTGATCTACCACCACAGGGGAAGGAACAGGATTAGGAACAGGTAAATTAGGTAAGGTTCTATCCACAGATCGGGAAGAACTACGCCTAACTCTATCTCTCTCTAATCTCCTAACATAACGATCGTAAGTAACAAAATCATCATTAGTTAAGGAAAGACACTCATTACACCTATCATCTAATGAACAAAATTTACCCCTACATTTTACACAAATAGAATGAGGATCAATAGATCCATTAGGAAGTCGTGTACGACAACCCTCACTAACACACCTACGCTGAGCAGGGGAGGAGTCGGCCATTTTAAAGTTAACGTGAGAGACCGACAAGCAAAAAGTAAGGGAAAAAACAATAAAGAAAATCTCAAACAAAAAGATTTCAAGATAAGAACCAAGGAAAATTAATCAACGATAGCTTAAACTCAAAAAAGAACGTTGTACATCACCAAACAACTTCCCAAGAGAGTAAAAACACGAGAGCGAACTTCTGTATGTCAGTCAGCTATGACGGCAGAGAGAAGAACTGGAGTTGGTGTGTAGTTCCACCTGTTCTACCGCTAGGGTGCGGTTGGTACACCTGGCGTATCTTCGATAGCGCGAGATTTGAATTTTCTGCCCTGGCGTCAGGGACTTCAGCTCTTTTATATAACCAGCGGGTAAGTTTTATATTTAAAAACAGCTTTTCAGCAGAGGAAATAAACTAAGCATCATATATACAATCTGAGACTTCAAGCCAACAAGGATATTCCAAAAACCGTACAAAACCTTCTTCAACATCATTTATTCCTGCGAGTTTTTTTATATCTCGTTTCAGTGAGATCAGTATTACTGTATGGACGTGAGTCATGATACGACAATGAGAAAATATCCAACAGATTTTGTAGATTTGAGAACAAAACCCTAAGAAGAATATTAGGAGTTAAATGGCAGGACAGGATTAGAAATGAAACTATAAGAGAGATTACTTAAGTACCACATGTGGATGAGATCATGGTGAGGGGTAGATGGAGATGGTTTGGGCACGCTCTTCGCACTCACCAAGAGAGATTAGTTCACCAAACCTTTAAATTGGGCTCCACAAGGCACTAGAAGAGTTGGAAGACCCAGGTCTACATGGCTGAGGACTATGAAGCATGAAGTGGGAGACAATGAATGGAGAAGTATTGATTTACTAAGTCCAGATAGACGACTGGCAAAATCTAACCGAGGCTCTTTGATGATGATGATGATGATGGTTTCAACGGGAACAACGGATGTCTTCCAGAATCAGAATCCTTTGCCAATACGAAAACCTTATAAAAGGAAACGGAACAAAATTCCTCACACTTCCAAATGAAGTGTTCAAAATATGATCAATAATTGAAAGGGTAACTTCAATATTCATCCATACCGTAAAATATATCCCAATAAATATTAGTTCATGTACTATATAACATTAATGTAAACATTCCATGAACGTTATAACATGGATGCAATCTCTCCCATAAATAAGTATAAATGTTAAACTTGTCAAAATCTTTTGACCAGCTACCAATACCACCTTGTCAGGGTATGGGGACGTGACAGTATTAACTTAATACTAGGAACACAAAGAAACATGGTTTACCTGCAGTGGTTTGAGGTCAGCTGTACAGAGAACCCAGGATGCTGCTTTCCCCAAGCGAGGGGAGGATGAAGAAAAGAATAAGGGCTAGACAAACCTTTTCATTCATACAGACTAAGACCGGGTAACAATGCCCTCAACCTTCTGCTACTTGTCCATTAAGGAGCCTGAGGTTTTAAACCAGCTGTTGTGCAGCCACTACAGGGCCGATAAAGAACGTATCGAGCCTCCTGTGGGTAACGTCTTGCAGGTAGTAGGCTGTGAAGATCGTCTGACGCTTCCACACCTCCGCTTGTAGAACCTGCGTCACTGAAAAGTTCTTCTTGAATGCCAGGGACGTAACGATGCCCCTAACATCATGTGCTCTAGGGCGACGTGACGGAGGAGGGTCAGGATTCAGGGACAGATGGATTACCCTACGAATCCATACCGGGATGGTATTCTTGGTGACCCTCCTCTTTGTTCTCCCAGTGCTCACAAACAATGCCTGCACCTGGGGACGAACTGCAGCCGTTCTTTTGAGATATAGCCTCAAACTCCTTACTGGGCACAGTAGGAGATGGTCTGGGTCACCTGTTACAGAACGAAGACTCGAAATCCGGAAAGAGTCGAACCGAGGGTCCGGCACTCCTGGATTCTGAGTCTTAGCAACAAACTCAGCGACGAATCTGAACGTTACCTCCCCCCATCCCCTTGAATGGGCGATGTCATACAAGAGACAATTAAGTTCGCTGACTCGCTTGGCCGAGGCCAAAGCTAGTAGAAACACCGTCTTCCAAGTTAGATGGCGATCTGAAGCCTGGCGTAATGGTTCGTAGGGAGGTCTCTTAAGAGACCTGAGAACTCGAACCACGTTCCATGGAGGAGGTCTCACTTCCGACTGAGGGCAGGTAAGTTCATAACTTCGTATGAGTAGGGAAAGTTCCAGCGAAGAAGAAATGTCCACTCCTTTGAGCCTGATGGCTAGACTAAAAGCTGAGCGATAGCCTTTCACTGCCGAGACTGAAAGACGCATTTCTTCTCGCAAATATACGAAGAACTCCGCTATTGCTGGAATAGTGGCATCGAGTGGAGAGATACCCCATCCACGACACCAATCACAGAAAACTCGCCACTTTGCCTGGTAGACCCCTGCGGATGACTTTCGCAGGTGTCCAGACATCCTGTTCGCAACTTGCTGCGAAAATCCTCTCTCAGTGAGGAGATGCTGGATAGTCTCCAGGCGTGAAGTCGAAGCGAAGCTACGGCTTTGTGAAAGATGTTGGCGTGTGGTTGATTGAGTAGCTCGTGTCTTGGAGGGAGTTCTCACGGAAGTTCCGTTAGGAGTTGCAGAAGGTCTGGAAACCATTCCACATGATGCCATAGCGGAGCTATACGGGTCATTGAGAGATTGACCGATTTTCTGGTCTTGTTGAGCACCTTCCTCATCAGACAGAACGGGGGAAAGGCGTACACGTCAATGTTGTCCCACCGTTGTTGGAAGGCATCTTGCCAGAGTGCCTTGGGATCCGGGACTGGGGAGCAGTACAGCGGGAGCTTGAAGTTCAGCGCTGTAGCGAACAGATCCACAGTTGGGGAACCCCACAAAGTCAGGACTTTGTTGGCTACTTGAGGATCCAAAGACCACTCAGTACTCATTATCTGAGACGCTCTGCTCAGACTGTCGGCGAGCACATTCCTCTTGCTGGAATGAAGCAAGCTGAAAGTGGAATCGAGTGGACTTCGGTCCATCTCAGTATCTCTACTGCGAGATGGGATAGCTGCTTTGAAAAGGTACATCCTTGCTTGTTGATGTAAGCCACTACTGTGGTGTTGTCGCTCATCACCACCAAAGAGTGACCCGCCAGGTATTGTTGGAACTGTTGAAGGGCCAGAAATACGGCATTCATTCCTAGCAGATTTATATGGAGGCACTTTTCTGATTCTCACCACAGGCATGAGGTCCTGTGATTCAGAACATGGGCCCCCAACCCCTTCTTTGAGGCGTCCGAAAACAGCATCAAATCCGGGGGGAGGACGAGAAGATCCACTCCCCTTCGTAGGTTTTCGTCTGCCAACCACCACTGAAAGTCCGTCTGTTCTGCAGGACCCATAGGGATCATGACGTCCGGGGAATCGAGACCCTAATTCCACCGGGACTTGAGTAGCCACTAGAGAGATCTCATTCTGAGGCGACCATTGGGAACTAGACGGGCCAGGGATGAGAGGTGACCGAGGAGACGTAACCACGATTGGGCTGGGAGCTCTTCTCGTCTGAGGAAAGGATTCGCGACCCTCCTCAGCCTTGCTATCCTGTTGTCTGATGGGAAGGCTTTGTGGAGATTGGTGTTTATGATCATGCCTAGATATACCAGTCTTTGAGAAGGAAGCAGAGAAGACTTCTTGAGATTTACCATGATCCCTAGATCTTGGCAAAGTCCCAGAAGCTTGTCCCGGTGTCGAAGAAAGGTCGACTCCGAGTCTGCCAGGATCACCCAGTCGTCCAGATAGCGGAGGAGATGGATGCCGATCCTGTGTGCCCACGAAGAGATCAGGGTGAACACTGGTGAAAACTTGAGGTGCTGTGGAGAGACCAAAACACAGCACCTTGAACTGGTAGATCTTGTTGTCTAGGCTGAATCTTAAGTACCTCCTTGAAGACGGATGGATTGGGATCTGGAAGTACGCGTCCTTCAGATCCAGTGTACACATGAAGTCTTGTGGTTTCACTGCTAGTCTGACCGTGTCTGCCGTCTCCATGCTGAACGATGTTTGTTTGACAAGCCTATTCAGAGCTGAGAGGTCGATGACTGGTCTCCAGCCTCCAGACGCCTTCTTTACAAGAAAGAGTCGACTAAAGAAGCCTGGGGAACCGTCGACGACCTCTTGGAGAGCATCCTTCTTTAACATGGTCTCGACTTCTGCCCGTAGGGCTAGCCCCTTTACCGATCCCATGGCGTAGGAGCTCGACACTGGATTCGCTGTCAGGGGAGGTAGAGATGTTGTGAACGGGACGCGATATCCCTGACCGATTACGGAAATCGTCCAGGAATCGGCCCCGAGTTGCTGCCACCTGATTGCGCAACTTTGTAGGCATCCCCCCACTGGTGGACATGCAGGGGGACTGCCAATCGTAGCGTTTGCGGCCTCAGCCACTCCCTCTAGGATTCTTGCCTCCCCTGGAGAACTTTTTGCCTTTGTTGTCTTTGACAGGAAAGGGCTGCTGTTTGGACACCGTCGTCTTTGCTGCCACTGCCGGTTTCGTCGTCTTGGACGGGCGAGGTTGTTTAGGTGCTGGAGGTTTGTAGGGCTTTGTTGTGAGAGCCCTTTGGAGGAGGTGCTGGAGATTTGTAGGGCTTCGTTGTGAAAGCCCTTTGGAGGAGAGAGTCCTGATTGGATTTCCTCCACCTCTCAGTTGCCTGTTCCACATCTTTGGGCTCAAACAGACTCTTTCCTAAAAGGGAGGAATGTCTGAGCCTGCTGACTTCGACGGCCGGGACCTTCGAATGGAACCTTTCTGCCACCGCATCACGTCGTTTCAAGATCGAATTGGCCCACAAGTTCGAGACTTGGTGGGCCAGAAACTCGATGGTGCGGGTGCCCAAAAGGAGGAAGGTCTCCAGGGCCTTCCTGGTGCTCTCCTTGGACAGATCCTCGGATCGCAGCAGGATGTCAAGAGACCCCAACCAGACGTCCAGCCACAAAGTAGCCTGCATGGCACACTTCGCGACCTTTTCCTGGCTTAGGATTCCTGTCGCCGAGAAAGCCACTTGCCGGCTAGAGTGTCTCTCAAGAGGGACTCCCTTGGTAAGCTCTTCCACAGAGTGGTGAAAGAAGAGCTAAGCAAGACTCCTCAATGATCTCAAAATACCTCCTCTGGTGGACACGAGGAGGCGGGAGGAGCTTGTTGCCAGCAGTGGAACGGCTGGAGGAGGCGAGCTCGGAGAGCTGGCCCTCAACCTTATCCCTGGCACTCTTCATCCCTTGGGACCAGGACAAAGCCGCACTGGCCTTAGCGGGTTTCTGAGTGCCAAAGACTCGATCCAGGACCGTGTCCTTGCCCTCACGAGGAGGAATCTCGGGGTCTGGGAACCCGGCCTCATCAGGGTCAAGACCTGCCAGAAGGCATGTCTGACTCCTGCTGCTCTCCCCCCTGGAGGACTGGCAGCAAAGTCTCCCGTCTCCAAAGGCTCTACTTGGGGGGACACGTGGACGTTCTCTGCGGGTCTCGTTGGCTCCAGTCGAATCCTGGAAGAAGACTTAGGGATGGTCTTAGAGTCCTTCGGTTCCCTCCTAAGAAGGATAAAGGAGTCCAATAACGAAGTCTGAGGGCTCTTCTCCGCCCCTACACGAGACGATTCTACTGCTCGAGGTGGGGTTTCTCTCATTGGTGCGATAGGAGAAGGCCTCGCCTCGGTAGACTCCCGAGGACGAAAAAGAGAAAGTCTGAGGGGGGGAAGGAGCCTTCCTTACGGATTTCTTAGGAGCCAGCTTAACACTGGGAGAAGTCACCACGACCTCTACTCCTCTCTTCCTCTTCAGTGGGGTCGGAGCTGCCCTTGGTTTGAGGCCCAACTCAGAGAAGGCAGGCTTGACAGCCTGGAAGACAGCTCTGATAAGGGACCTAAACCATGGCTGCTTACTGACAGACGCAGTGTCAAAGACTCTCTCTGGAGGGAAGGGGATCGGGCGATCCTTCGGAGTAGATACTATAACGGGGCCTGCCTGCAAAGAAAGGGAAGAAGATTGGTGCCTGGACCTATCTTAAGACCTCCCCTCCTCCCGCGAGCGCGCTGATCTGCGCTTGCCGGGGGGGGGGGGACGTGAAGACAACGAACTGGCTTCTCTCGTTCCTGAAGTCCTGCTCGGGGGCTCGCGCTGCGAAACCCGGTGGGAATCGCACGATGGAATAATCCCAGGTTCGCGCACGTGTGCGCGCGGAGATGAAGGCACGGGCGTGCGGGCGAGGGCGCGCGTGGGCGAGGGCGCACGTGGGCACGCGGGCGAGGGCTGGCGCGCAGGCGAGGGCTGGCGCGCAGGCGAGCGATGGCGCGCAGGAGAGCGATGGCGCACAGGAGAGCGATAGCGCGCAGGTGAGCGACTGCGCACAGGTGAGGGTGCGCGCGGGCGCGCAGGCGATCTATGGCGAGCAGGCTCGTGGGTGCGTGGGCGTGCATGGGAGCGATGGCGTGCAGGAGATGGTGCGCGCGGGCGCGCAGGAGAACCATAGTAGAGGCCAACTTCCAAACACACAACTGCAAAGAAAAAGCAAAAAAAAAAAGATCAAAGGCTGTCAAGCGAGAGTGGGAGCAGACACGTCTGTTCATCACCCGAGCCAAAAGCAAAGTGAGCTAGTCACCGGTGTGTGAGGGGGGGGGGGAGGGATAGCTAGCTACCCCTTCCCTACCCCCACGCTAACTAGCGAGGGGGTAGTAAACCCTCGTTAAAATCCTAATGGCTCGTCATTTCGGCTACGCCGAAAGTAATACCCTATTTAAATAGCGTGGTTTGTATTTCGGTTACGGAACAAACAGGGCTTAGATGTGCTACTTCCCTGGCCAGACAGGTGAGAGGGTGCATCACCAATCAGGAGTAGTTGAAATGTGTTAGACCAGATCAGTCACAAACAACCACAAGAGTTAACTTCTTGTAGCATTCTGCTTTTCCAACTAGAGTCACAGCTTAGGTAGTAATAACAATGCTATCCTACAACCGAAATTGATGCGAATACTCTGATGCCTGTCATTGAAATCATTCTCCTATTAAGGGACGACAGTTGACATTCATATAAGAACAAGTACTCTAAAAGGTGATTGGATCTGATAATGTTTCTTGATACTTAACACTTTACATTACTTAGTGCCATGGACATTATCTGAGAAGAGTAAATACAACCACCAAATAACTGTTTATTGTATCACACCAAAGCAACAACACATTCTGAATAGAGTACAGCTGTCCCTCAGTTTAATGGATATGCTGGTTGGAGCTTAGCAAGTTTGTAAATGCAGGACCTAAAGAGATTCCCTACATAAACTAACCAACACAACACAATACCCTTCATTTACAATCATCTTTCAAGAAACTTGACAGCCTACAAATGAATTGTTTCCATAAGGAATTATGATTAGTTTACCCTTCATAGGTATCTAAATCCTTCTTACCTTTATTGAAGAGATGTAGAATGGTCTTGATGACATACAATAACGACAAAATCTGTAATGAGCCGACATGCTGTGCATCCAGCCGATTTCTCAACGGCATTATCGGCATTATCTTCTACGGTAACTATGGTGTCTGTATGATGACCATCTGTCCCTTAGTCATCTGCATGACTAAAAGGACTTCTTTCATTGTCCCTCACAGTCCTCAACATCATCTTAGCGGGTCTCCTTTTACAACTTGATTTTAAAGTAATGTCCTTCACCTTTAGACAGACATTTCCCCCAGACTTCTCCAGCAGCGCTTTCATCTTCGCAGAGACCTGAAATAAGATGAAAAATGATTAAAAATCAGAACTTCTCATATTGTTGAGGACCTATCATTGAATGTATCTTGCATGCATAAGAAGCATTGTTCTGAGGCAAATATCCAATTCCTATCAAAGACTAGCATTCTTTGAGCAATAATGCACAATGGCTAAAATCCAAGTCTTTTACTCTATTTTGAATTAATATCAATTAATCAGTCTTACCTTTCTAACCTCAGGTACAAAAGACACGAAAATCAAAATCAAAATTCTTAAAAGTATTTTCTATTTTTCCTTAACTAGACAAATTCAAGTCCTTTAATAGGGGCACAAACTTGCCTCCCAACCTATTCCGGCAACTACTAGGCAGCCCTATATGTGGACTAAGGAAGCAGTTCTTGGCTGACTGGGCAGACTGTAAGATGTTCCAGCGCATCCTGCTAAGATGGGGGCCATTCCCAAACAGAAATGCCAAACTAAGGTTGACAATAGACCAGCTATATCAGTAATACTGACTGTGAAAGGGAGTTGACCTGTGAAGATGATTCCGGCAAGTGGTACCTCTGGCGACTCTTACAGCTCCTGCTCCGGTGTCAGCTCAGCTGACGGTGATTCTACTAAGGATGTCAAAACCCTTTAGTCAGACTACCATCTATATGACTTAAATCTTTCTGATGGAATCTGGCCAAAGTTTTACCCAATTCCTTACAGATTTTGAGACCTCCTGCGCCAGTCGGTAGATACACGGCAGAAAGATCCAGTCGATGGACTACTGAGCTTGGAAGGTACCTGAAGGGGGAAGCAGGCTTTCTCAGCCTATGGGGGTTCTGAGACATCCAACCTGGAAATGAAGGATCTCCAACTCGACTGGTGCTAAGGATCCCGAGAGACGAGACACTGGGAGGATGGCCCGATTCCAGAGCGCCACCTGGGAGAAGGCCGAACTGTTGAAAATTTACTCTATGCAGTTGGCCTCCTTGTATAAGTCAGCATACCCACGGTGTAACCTGGACAAAAGAAACCCAAGGCGCAAGCTCCTCAAAACTGTTCCCAGTAAAGTGGCAAGTTGGCTAGAGCAATCCCTGGCCACCATAAAAATGTCTACAGGTCGTCAGACCACTTGGTAGGATGTCCTGCCCCTGCAGTGTGTCCTGGATGACGTAACACGCCAGAGGATTTGTTCGAGCATCCACACGCACAACTCCTCAACCTCCTCCGAAGCCTGCACCTGCCACCATTTTGCACCCCAGACAGGTCTCCTCAGTTCCAGAGAAAACACCAGTACTCAACTTGATGGAACAAACCTCTCAATAAGAAGACCTACCCATTTTGGTTTTAGAATGATGTCAGTGCCTCAGCAGTTGAATAAACCCCTATTGTATATCTCTGACTGTCTCATCCACATTTGGGGTGTAGAAAGGATATTCATACGCTCAAGAGAGTTAAGGTGTGAGGCAAGCGATTGCCTTGAGCGCATGCTGCTGAACGCAGGGAAAAGCTCAGCAATGACCTTGAGTGAACAATTGCTTTCTACATGTCTTTCAGGTTGACATGGGTGCAAGCCCCAGGGGAGCACAAACCTGGTTCATGCTCTACTAACCCCCTGGATGAAGTAGGATCACCGATTGTGGACGAGTGGGAGACGGGGGGCATTGGGAGCGCGGCAAAAGGTGAGTGAGCCTTGCTTGTGAATTTTACCAAAGCAGGTAGAGCAATCTCAGTTGTGCAAGGGCGTGCACGAGCCATGGGGATCGAGCCGAGTGCTAGCTTATGATGCCGGGCTCTCAACCCAGCCAGGTGAGCTGATCGGCGAGGATAATTTGTGAACTGAGTACTCGCTATTGCACTTCTGAACCACCTGGTCAGGACAACAGCAAACGCTTGCGACAGCATCTGCCATAAAACCCCGGAGGGTTGGCGGGCTCAGAGGAAGATCCTGGCTAAAGCATCTCTCTCAAGTGAAATGCTAGCTTCCCCCTGAATGTGAGCTGAGGACACTGAGAGGAATTCAAATCGCTGAAACAATTTGATCACCATACCAAATTGCTGGAAGCGAGTTGATCGCCAGACTCGGAAAGCAACTGGCTTCCGATAAGCGAGACTGAAAACGTTGAATCAACAGCACTCACTAGGATGTGTGTTATTCATGTGTGTCTGTCAGAAAACCACGGAGGGTTGGCAAATAGACACAGAAGGAAAGACGTCTGATCCTAAGACTTCATAGAAGTCTAACTCCAAGAAGGTGAGAATGAGCTTTCCCCCTTGGCCAGCCTAGGGCGTTAAAGGTAACATGATAATATTAATCAAGTTCTTGACTAAAGCAATATCTTGGGTAGTGCCATAGCCCCTGTTCTAGGGTCTTCCACTGTCTTAGGGTAGAGTTTTCTTGCTTGAGGGTAAAATTGGACACACTATTATTTACTATTTCTCTTATTCTTGATTTTTTTTTTCAAGTTGTAATGATATATACATGAAAGAATGATCTTAATGCTGTTATTGTTATCAAAATATTAGTTCTCTTATAGTTTATTTCCTTTCCTCACTGGGCTATTTTTTCCCTGTTGGAGCCCTTGGACTTGGAGCATCCTGCTCTTCCAACTAGGGTTGTAGCTTAGCAAGTACCGGTAGTAATAATAATAATTCCCAAGACACTATTGTATATCCTCATACCGGGAACAGAGACCAAGCGTAAAGCTGGAATTTGTCCAGTTTCAACCCAGTGGGGACAGGGCTTTGTCTCCACCGACTGCTGAAATCAAAGTAGAGTTATAGTGAGCGAGCAGGGTGTGATGCTTCCCTGCTAATGACTGGCAAGCCAGCAGCTGCCCGTTGAGATACTACTGCTAGCATTATTGGGTCCTTTTAACTGGCTTAATAGTACTGTACTATAATGGATTCACCTCTGGTTACGGCTTTTTCCTTTGCCTACACTTACACCAAATAGTCTAGCCTATACTTTACACGTTCTCCTCTTCCCTCACACACCCGACAACACTGAAGATAACCAGAAAATTCTTCTTCACTCAAGTTGTTAACTACTGCATTGTAATTGTTCAGTGGCTACTTTCCACTTGGTAAGGGTAGAAGGGAGACTTTAGCTCTGGTAAGCAGCTCTTGTAATGGCAAAATACTCGGCCACACAAATGGGTAGAACCAAGGAGGAGGAAGATAATAAATTAAGAGAGAGATGCAAGACACAGCAGCACAAAGACCAATGATTAAATAGCGTTACTCTCGAGGACAAATATACCCATAAATATACTTGGGTAAGGGGGTTGGTCGTAAGACCGCTACACTGATATAGGGTGTGTTCAAAGGCGTTTCAAGTTTTTAGTTGTGGTAGTCGACCCACCATAAATAAGCAAATATGGGTTTCTGCTAGTTATTGTCCCCAGAAATGTTCAAAACACAAATAATACACATAAACCAATCACACTTTCTCTGTAACTATTATCTTACAGTATTCTAATAGTTTACTCGTCGCATCAAACAAGACGGATAAATACCATCTCACCACAGAAACCACCTATTTGCCTAAGGACCCCATATTGCTATACATATCACACCAATGCGTCTACAGCCAACGCACGATTAAGTTATACCAAAATAGAGAACACTTGCAGTTTTACTTTGTTGTATCATAATATCTTTATGATTATCATCGAAATATGACAAATTCGGAGATAATTTGTATTTTTCCTAACCATACAAACCTTAGCTATTTACAAAGGGTTTACCTTTTAGCGTAGCTGAAATGGCGAGCCATTAGAATTTAACGAGGGTGTATTACCCCCGCGCTAGTTAGCGGGGGGGTAGGGGAGTGGTAGCTAGCTACCCCTCCCCCCCTCACACACCGGTGAACTGCTTCACTTCACTTAGAGGTAGGACTTGTCTTGGGGGACAGGGCTGGCGGGCAAATATGTGTAAATAGCTAAGGTTTATATGGTTGGGAAAAATACAAATTATCTCCGAATTTGTCATTTGTTCCGTAACCGAAATACAAACCACGCTATTTACATTAGGTGACTTACCCCTTAGGAAGGGTGGAAAGTCCCCAGCCATACTGGCTTTGGCTTTACCCGGGGACTCAAAATCCGAGTGAGTCGCACTCGAGAAAAGGAGTCCCTGCACCTCACAAGTTCCTTGCTCCGCAAGGAAACGTGTGGCCTACATAAGCTTGTGTGAAGGAAGAAGTGTGACCCGTCCTAGGCAGTTGACCTGGAGTTCCAGAAGAAACTCTGGGTTAGGACGTTCCCAATACCACCTCGCCAGGGTATGGGGGACGCTACAGTATTGACTCAATGCTCGGAACACAAGGAAGCATGGTTTACCTGCAGAGGTTTGAGGTCAGCTATGCAGAGACCAGGATGCTACTTCCCCAGTAGAGGGGACAATGAAGAAAGAAGTAAGGGCTAGACATACTTCTTTCGTTCATGCAGACTAAAACCTGATAACAATGCCCTCAACCTTCTGCTACCTGTCCAAAAAGGAGCCTGAGGTTAGACCAGCTGTTGTGTAGCCACCACAGAGCGATAGAAACGTATCGATACTCCTGTGGGTCATGTCCTGCAGGAAGCGGTCTGCGAAGGACATTAGACGCTTCCAGACTCCAGCTTGTAGTACCTGCGTCACAGAGTAATACTACTCGAAGGCGAGGGACGTTGCGATGTATCCGACATCGTGCTGTAGGGCGACGTGACGGAGGAGGGTCTGGATTCAGGTCGAGATGAAGAGGTATACTGGAGACTCACCCGTGTCCTTCCTGTGCTCCCAACCTGGCTGCACGTGAGGACAAACTGCAGCAGTTCCCAAAGATAACTCCTGCTCACTCTGGCCGAGGCCAGAGTGAGCAGGAGCACCGTCCCCCAAGACGGAATACGATCAGGGGCCTGACGTAATGGTTCTTGAGAAGATCTCTTAAGGGACTAAAAGTTCGAACCATGCTCCATGGAGGTGGTCTCACTACGACTGGGGGCAGGGACGTTCGCAGCTTTGCATGAGCGAAGAAAGGTCCAGCGGGAAGGAAAAAGTCTATTCCTTTCAGCCTGAAGGCCAGAGAAAGGCTGAGCGACAGGCTTCATTGCTGAGAGCGGAAAGGAGTTTCCTCCCGCCGAAAAGCAATAAGTCCGTTATTGCTGGAGAAGAGGCTTCAAGGGAAGAGGTATCTCTCCCACGACACCAACCACAGAAGACTCTCCACTTCGCCTGGTAGACCCCTGCGGATGACTATCGCAGGTGATGCGATCTCCGCTCCGCGACTATAGTAGGTTGTCTCTTCTTGAGGTGGCGGCGTAGTGTCTCCAGGCACGAAGCCGAAGCGATGCCACGGCTCGTGAAAGATGTTGTAGTGTGGTTGTTAGAGTAGCCTGTGCCGTAGGAGAAGCTCTTCCGGGAGTTCCGTCAGGGGAAGCAGAGAGTCCGGAAACCGTTCCGCGTATAGTCACAGTGGAGCTCTCAGGGCCATCGAAAGGTTGACAGACAACCTGGTCTTGTTGAGACCCATTCTCAACAGACAACACTGGTGGGAAGACGCAGGCGTCGATGTTGTCCCACCATCACCGGAAAGCATTTTGCCAAAGAGTCTTGGGGTCTGAGACTGGAGGGTAAGAACAGCGGAAGCTTGAAGTTCCAGGCTGTCGCGATCAGGTCCCCCAGGCCAGGACTTGCTGGCTACTAAAGGCCAAAGACCCCCAGGTACCCTCTATCTGTGAGGCTCTGCCCAGATAGTTGGTGAGAACATTCCTGTGCCCGGAATGAGTGAGCCGATAGTGGTATAGAGAGGACCTCGGATCATCTCAGTATCTCTACTGCAAGATGCGAAGGTATGAAAATGCGTCCCTTGCTGGTTGGAATACGCCAGTACCATGAAGTCGTTGGGCACGGAGCGACTCGGCAGGAACTGTAGGATCTGTAGAGGGGCCAGACTACGGCCCCTAAGCCTGCCTGAATGATGGAGAGGTATCCTTCAGGTCCTGGCCATAGGCCTGAACCGGAACATGCGGCCCCCCTTTTCTTTGACGAGTCCGAGAACAGCATCAAAATGTGGGGACAGGACGAGAATATCCACTCCCATCAAGAGGTTCCATAGGTCAACACCCATTGCAGGTCTAAACGTCCCGCTAGTCCCCTAGGGGCCAGAAAGTCCGGTTAACCGTTGCTTTGATACCACCGGAACTTAGGCCGCCTCACAGGGAACTTATCCTGAGGCGACCGTTCGGGACTTTAGACGGGTCAATGAGGAAAAGAGACTCAGGAAACGTTCCAAGGAAGGGCTGAAAGCTCTGCTTGACTGAGAACAGGTACTGCAACTCTCCTCAGCCTTGCCACAGTCAACTGAAGGGAAGGCTCGGAGAAGGAGGAAACAGCATCTGGCGTACCCAGGCGGTCACCCATCCAAGTACTGACCAGCCCAACGTTGCTTAACTTCGCTGATCGGACGAGAAGCGGTGTTTTCAACGTGGTATGGCCGTTGACTCAATATCATGGCTAGATACCCCAGATGTTGAGGCATAAGTAGAGAAGGCTCCTAGCAAATTACCATGATCCCTCACTCATGGTAAGGACCCGAAAGCTTGTCCCGGCGTTGAAGAAGGTCGAACCCGAGCCTACCGGAGTTGACCAGACCTCCAAAAGGCGAAGGAGGTGGAAGCCTGTACCTGAGCGGCCATGAGGAAAGCAGGGAGAGTTCTTTGGGGAAAAACCTGCGATGCCGCAGCGGGATTGCCACACCGCATCTTAAGTCTAGGCTGAATTCCAAGAGCTTCCTGGAAGATGGATGGAATGGAAACTGGAAGTACCCGTCCTTCCGATCCAGGGCCTAAGGAGTCCTGCCGCCTCGTTACCAGTCTGATCGATTCTGCTGTTCCACGCTGGACGAAGTTTGTTCGACAAACTTGAACAGAGCTGAGAGGTCGACTACGGAATTCCCGTCTCAGATGCTTTCCTACGAGAAAGGATTGACTGAAGAAGCCGGGGGGTGAAGCCGTCGACGATCCTATGGAGGACCTTCTCCTAAAGCATGGATCATTCTGCCCAAACGGGCAAAAACTCTTGCCGACCCCATGGCATAGAGGTTCAGTGACACTGAATTCGCTGATAGAGACGGAGAGATGGTAAGAGCGAGGCACGATATCCTTGGCTGATCACAGAGATCGTGCAGGAATCGGCATCGGGAAGCTGTTATCCGGATGAGTAACCTTAGGCATCCTCCCAGCGTGAGACCTGCAAGGGGGGGTTGCCAATCCTGGAGTTTGTGAACTCTGCCGCTCCCTCTAGGATTATGCCCCACCAGGAGAGTTCCCGTACTACCTGTTCCTGACAGGAGGGGACTGCTATTGGACACCTTGTCTTAGCTGCCGTAGCCGGTCCGATAACTTAGGCCGACGAGGCTGAAAGAAGAGGCGCTGGAGGCCTGCAGGGTCTGGAAGAAAGCGCCTTGGAGGAGTGAAAATGGAAGTCGACTTCCTCCGCACAACTGCTGTCCATGTCCCTGTCCTTGGGCACAAACAAGCTCTTCCCAAGGATGGAAGAGTGTCTGAGCTTGTCGACATCCATGGAGGAGACACCCGAGAGGAAGCCCTCGGTCACTCGTCTAGATGGTCCAACCTCGAGCTTGCCCGCAAGTTCGAAACTTGGCGATGAAACGCCAAGGTGCTTGAGCCCGAGAGGCGGAAAGTACCCATGACCTTCCTTGTACAAAACCTCGGGTCTCAACCGAGGAGGGAAAGGACCTGGTAAGCCCCTTCCACGAGATGGAGAAGAGGAAGGGGTAAACCAGTCACCCCTTGCCCGGCAGAGAAATCTCGAACGGAAAGCTCCCTGGCAAGACCCTTCCAGGGAATGACGAGGAAGGGCTAACCCAAGTTCTGGAAAAAAGAATGTTGCTCAGACCTCCCTGAAGATTCTTCCTGCTCTTGCATGTGCCATGCTCTGCGTTTACGGGGTGAAGACCGTGTTCTGGAAATACGCTCCAGAAGACTTGCCAGGCTGGCCATGTTGCGAAACCCTGGTGGTCGCAATCGCCCTGGCGCTCGCGCGAAGGTAAATCAATGGTTTGCGCGTGGCCGAACGTGGAAGCGCCCATGCGCGTGCAAGCAGGAGCGCAGACGAAAGTGCGTGAGGGAGCGCAGAAGGAGGGCGAGCGTGGTAGGAAGGGCGAGAGCTGGTGGTCGGCGAGCAATGGATACTGCAGGAATTGAGCCGACATTCGCGCGATGGAACACTGTCGGTTCGCGCGACGGAACACCGTTGGTTCGCGTGACGGAACACCATTGGTTCGCGTGACGGAACACCGTTGGTCCGCGCGATGGAATACTGTTGGTTCGCGCGCGGGCGAACATTGGAGCGCATGCGCGTAGGAACGCGGGCACGTGGGCGTGTGGTTGCGCAGGCACGTGGGCGCGCGGGTGAGCGCAGGCGGTCAGGAGACCGATGGCGCGTAGGCGGGCGATGACGCCTTGACGAGGAATGGCGCGTAGGCGGGCGATGGCGCGTTGACGAGGAATGGCGCGTAGGCGGGCGATGGCGCGTTGACGAGGAATGGCGCGTAGGCGGGCGATGGCGCGTTGACGGGGAATGGCGCGTCTTGGCGAGCGATGGCCTGTAGGCGAGTGAAGGCGCGTTGGCGAGCGGTGGTGCGTTAACAAAACGCTAGCGTGCCGGCAAAGAATCGCGCGGGCGCGTAGGCGATCGCTAACGCGTAAGAGACTAGGGATGGTTAGCGCGCATTGCGCTAAACAGAAGGCGCGCAGGTGCATCAGGAAGGTGAGCGCTGAAGCAAGCTGTTAATCAGGCGATCCTGGACGGTCAGGAAAACCGTTGGCGCCCATAGGTGCGTGGCAGGAAAGGGCGCGCAGATGTGCGCTGGCGATTGAAGAAAGCTGGCGCACAGAAGGACAGAAGTAAAGGTGAGCGCTGGCGAGCAGGAGGAAGATCTACGGAAAGACTCAGCTACCGGAGATCGTGGCCCACAGCAGGCGAGCGCTAGATCGCTACTGATGGTGTCCAGGGGACCTGACACGCGTGGCGGATCGATGGCGATCGTTGACACGCAGGAGATCGCTGACGAGCAGGCGAACGTTGACGTGTCTGTGGTCGCTGGCGAGCTGGTGATCGCTGGCGAGCAGAAGGCAATGCGTGGAATCCTGTGCGTAGAAGAAGAGTCCTTGTCCAAGACCTGAACCGAAGTTCTAGATTGCGCGGACGAACGTGGGCGCACATGGCGCGTAACAGGAACCAACAGGAACAGCAGCGACGATCATCAGGAGAGCGCTGACGAACAGGAGAGCGTTGGCGATCCGGAAAACGCTGATGAGGAGAGCGCTAACACTGAGCAAGAGCGCGCCTGTGTGCTAACACTGAGCAGGAGAAAACACTGCAGAAAAGCGCGCAGGGGAACCCTGACATGCAAGGGAAGCACCCCCCGTGGGAGGCAACCCTTTGCCCCCAAGGAACCGTTGTCCGTTGGAAGACCGCATCGGAAGACCGTTGCCCATCGGAAGACGAGGTCAGACTGCTGTCCATCTGCACCAGGGGCGGAATGTCAAGAAGAAGGAGTTGCAGGCTGCATACGGAGATTCAAAAAGGTGACTCTTAGCACCCTTATAGAGAGATGGGAGGCCCTTATGACGTAGTGGACGGTGAGCCTTACGGCGAAGGCGGCCAACAGCAACAACAGCAGAAGAGTCCTCTGAAGAGGAGTCTCTATGAGAGTACTCTCTCGCGAACGAAAGAGAGAAACTTCGTAGAAGAGACGGGTCAGCCAGTGACCTAAAAAGAGCAATCCTCCGAAGAGGGGCTCCTACAGTTGCCCAGCCCCTTGAGCGTAACTGCAGGTGCGACCGCTCAGCACCAAGAGCATAGTCGCACGAAAAAAAAAAAGGCAAGAGAAGAACCCCCCAAGGGAGAAAAAACTCAAGCCTGGACAGGAAAACTTCCCTCGGAAGGAAAGCTACCCGCCCAAGGAGGCGAGCCTCCTGAGTGTTCTAAAATGAACTGGAGAGCTGTCAATCGTCACGGGAGGACTTCCAGGAGAAGGAGACAAGCCCCTGACGATCTATAGGGGAGGCAGCAACAGCCGAATGCCCAGGCCTCAACAAGACAGCTCACTCCGTTGTCACATTACAGAAACGAACTAGATCGGTAACTGTGAAAAATAAAAACAAAAATCATTAGTTGACATTCATTCCCCCGGGAAGGCTCCAAAGAGGAATCCCGAGGGAAAGGAACACAAGAATTACACAACAGGCACGTGCCCTCACAACCACTTACACTCATGGAAGGAGAGCTGTAACCAACACAGAATTATAACAATTATAATTATGTAACTATGTAATTATGTAATTTAAAAATGAATGAACACTAAAGAAAGAACGAAAACCCCGAAAGGAATCGTTCTACAAAGCTGAAAAATCAACAAATACAATTAGATTCATAAACTAATTGAGACAAAACGTACGGCGTAGCAACCCCACCCACACGGGAAGGAAGCTACTCAGACGTAGTACAGTAAAAGTAATGTAGTAAAAGGGTGAACGACCTCAAAGAGAGAGAGAGAGAGAGAGAAGGACCGAAGTCAAACTCGATCGCGACCCATGAAATTACACCATGGTAGCCTAACTGCCGAGGGCTCCACGGAGATATCGTACACTACACACAAAAGCACACTCTCTGAAAAGGAAACTTACTGATTTCTATACTCAAATATATACATACCGTAAACAACGAAAAATGTTTACATATATATTGAGTAAAAGAAAAGTAAGTGATTAAGTAAAGACAAAACAACAATGGCTGCCAAGCGAGGACAAAGACAGAGACGTCTGTCCATGTCCGAGCCAAAAGTGAAAGTGGAAGTGAAAGCAGTTCACCGGTGTGTGAGGGGGGGAGGGGTAGCTAGCTACCACTCCCCCACCCCCCGCTAACTAGCCCCGGGGTAATACACCCACGTTAAATTCTAATGGCTCGCCATTTCAGCTACGCTAAAAGGTAAACACAATGTAAATAGCGTGGTTTGTATTTCGGTTACGGAACAAATATATTTTTCAAATTTTTTGGATAGGTTATCCCTTTAACCCCCCCCCCCATGGACGTACTGGTACGTTTCACAAAACTCATCCCTTTACCCCCATGGACGTACTGGGACATCCTTGCAAAAAACTGCTATTTACATTTTTTTTTGCATATTTTTGATAATTTTTTGAGAAACTTCAGGCGTTTTCCAAAAGAATGAGACCAATCTGACCTCTCTATGATGAAAATTAAGGCTGTTAGAGCAGTTTAAAAAATGTTATTTTTATTAATAAAATAAATTTTTGAATATACTTACCCGGTGATTATATAAGCTGCAGCTCTGCTGCCCGACAGAAAAACTCTACGTTCAAAATACGCCAGCGATCGCTATGCAGGTAGGGGGTGTACATCAACAGCGCCATCTGTCTAGCAGGTACTCAGTACTCAATGTAAACACAGAACCAATTTTCTCCTCGGTCCACTGGGTCTCTATTGGGGAGGAAGGGAGGGTCCTTTAATATATAATCACCGGGTAAGTATATTCAAAAATTTATTTCATTAATAAAAATAACATTTTTCAATATTAAACTTAGCCGGTGATTATATAAGCTGATTCACACCCAGGGGGGTGGGTAGAGACCAGCATTACTTGTTTACATTATTATGAGCTAAGTATTTTGTATTTCATTTTAGCAGTTATTCAAAATAACAAACATAAAATAAATAAGTACCTGGTAAGGAAGTCGACTTGAACAATTAATCTGCCTTTTTAAGTACGTCTTCCTTACGGAGCCTCGCGATCCTCTTAGGATGCTGAGCGACCCCTAGGATCTGAAGTATCAAGGGTTGCAACCCATACAACAGGACCTCATCAAAACCTCTAATCTAGGCGCTTCTCAAGAAATGACTTTGACCACCCGCCAAATCAAGTAGGATGCGAAAGGCTTCTTAGCCTTCCGGACAACCCAAAAACAATAATAAAACATTTCAAGAGAAAGATTAAAAAGGTTATGGAATTAGGGAATTGTAGTGGTTGAGCCCTCACCCACTACTGCACTCGTTGCTACGAATGGTCCCAGAGTGTAGCAGTTCTCGTAAAGAGACTGGACATTCTTAAGATAAAAAGACGCGAACACTGACTTGCTTTTCCAATAGGTTGCGTCGATTATACTTTGCAGAGATCTATTTTGTTTAAAGGCCACGGAAGTTGCGACAGCTCTACTTCGTGTGTCCTTACCTTCAGCAAAGCTTGGTCTTCCTCATTCAGATGGGAATGAGCTTCTCGTATTAACAGTCTGATAAAATAGGATAAAGCATTCTTTGACATAGGCAAAGATGGTTTCTTAACTGAACACCATAAAGCTTCAGACGGGCCTCGTAAAGGTTTAGTTCGTTTTAAATAGAACTTAAGAGCTCTTACAGGACATAAGACTCTTTCTAGTTCATTTCCAACCATACGATAAGTTTGGAATATCGAACGATATTGGCCAAGGCCGAGAAGGCAGCTCGTTTTTGGCTAGAAAACCAAGTTGTAGAACATGTAGCCGTTTCGGATGAGAATCCGATGTTCTTGCTGAAGGCATGAATCTCACTGACTCTTTTAGCTGTGGCTAAGCATACCAGGAAAAGTGTCTTTAAGGTGAGATCTTTCAGGGAGGCTGATTGTAGCGTTTCGAACCTGTCTGACATAAGGAATCTTAGTACCACGTCTAAATTCCAACCAGGTGTAACCAAACGACGCTCCTTCGTGGTCTCAAAAGACTTAAGGAGGTCCTGTAGATCTTTATGTTGGAAAGATCTAAGCCTCTGTGACGGAAGACTGATGCCAACATGCTTCTGTAACCCTTGATAGTGGGAGCTGAAAGAGATCGTTCTTTCCTCAGATATAAGAGGAAGTCAGCTATTTGAGTTACAGGGGTACTGGTCGAGGATACGGATACTGACTTGCACCAGTTTCGGAAGATTTCCCACTTCGATTGGTAGACTCTAAGGGTGGATGTTCTCCTTGCTCTAGCAATCGCTCTGGCTGCCTCCTTCGAAAAGTCTCTAGCTCTCGAGAGTCTTTCGATAGTCTGAAGGCCGTCAGACGAAGAGCGTGGAGGCCTTGGTGTACCTTCTTTACGCGTGGCTGACGTAGAAGGTCCACCCTTAGGGGAAGTGTTCTGGGAACGTCTACTAGCCATCGAAGTACCTCGGTGAACCATTCTCTCGCGGGCCAGAGGGAAGCAACTAGCGTCAACCTTGTCCCTTCGTGAGAGGCGAACTTCTGCAGTACCTTGTTGACAATCTTGAACGGAGGGAATGCATATAGATCTAGATGTGACCAATCTAGTAGAAAGGCATCTATATGAACTGCTGCTGGGTCCGGGATTGGTGAGCAAAATATTGGGAGCCTCTTGGTCATCGAGGTTGCGAAGAGATCTATGGTTGGCTGGCCCCAGGTGGCCCAAAGTCTCTTGCATACATCCTTGTGGAGGGTCCATTCTGTTGGAATTATTTGTCCCTTCCGACTGAGACAATCTGCCATGACATTCAAGTTGCCTTGGATGAACCTCGGTACTAGTGAAATGTTTAGACCTTTTGACCAGGTGAGGAGGTCCCTTGCGATCTCGTACAACGTCAGAGAGTAGGTCCCTCCTTGCTTGGAGATGTACGCCAAAGCCGTGGTGTTGTCCGAGTTCACCTCCACCACTTTGCCTTGAAGGAGAGACCTGAAGCTTTGCCAGGTCAGACGTACTGCCAGAAGCTCCTTGCAGTTGAAATGCATTGTCCTTTGACTCGAGTTCCATAATCCCGAGCATTCCCGACCGTCTAATGTCGCACCCCAGCCTACGTCCGATGCGTCCGAGAAGAGAACGTGGTTGGGAGTCTGAACAGTTAGGGGAAGACCCTCTCTAAGGTAGATATAATCCTTTCACCAAGTCAGACAAGACTTTATCTTTCCGGAAACCGGGATCGAGACCGCTTCTAGCGTCTTGTCCTTTTTCCAGTGAAAAGCTAGATGGTATAGAAGAGGACGGAGGTGTAGTCTTCCTAGTGACACAAATTGATCCACGGATGACAGTGTCCCTACCAGACTCATCCACAGCCTGACTGAGCAGCGTTCCTTCTTCAGCATCTTCTGGATGGATAGCAGGACTGGGGGCTGATCGTCTTGTTCAGCAACGTCCTCATCAGAGGGTTCCTCATCCGAAACTGATGAGGAAACGGCAACGGAGTGGGCAACGTCTGACTCGCTGAATCTGGTCGCACTGGTGGATGCGTAACGGAGCCGGACGCAATATCATGGAACTGCTGCACAGTCTGTGAACTGTCAACAACCATGGGTGCGCGAGGAAGTACAGCGTCAACCCGAAACTGTCTAGACCGTCTGGGTTGTGCAGTCAACACCCTACCGGGTTGCTGAGGTTGACGCACTGCGTCACAACAAGTCACCTCTGCTGGTTGTTGAACGTCCTGAACGTCAACAACCACCTCCGAGCGTCGCTTAACGTCAACGTGCGACTGGCAACCCACACTGGGTCGCATCGGTGGAGGAACCACCTCAACTGGCAGACGCAAGTAGGTTACCTCAGCGTCAACAGGGCGCACAACCGACCGGTTGGAAGGTTGTTGGCCAGAAGGAGGAACCACCTCAACTGGCAGACGCGAGTAGGTTACCTCAGCGTCAACAGGGCGCACAACTGACCGGTTGGAAGGTTGTTGGCCAGAAGGAGGAACCACCTCAACTGGCAGACGCGAGTAGGTTACCTCAGCGTCAACAGGGCGCACAACCGACCGGTTGGAAGGTTGTTGGCCAGAAGGTTCTTCTCCGCATTTAAGTCCTCTATCAAGGACGCAAGCTTGGACTGCATGGCTTGCAGCAAAGCCCATTTAGGGTCTACGGGAGCAGGTGTGGCAACAGACGGGGTTAGCGACTGAGGCGGAACCGTTTACCATCCCTGAAAGCCTTGTTATGTGTGACATAATAGTACAGCAAAACTTCAAAGGCTTGACAAAAGCTGAGAAGTTGACCTGTAAACAACTTGGAGCGTCTCCTGGCTAGGCGCCAGGGCGAGTCTACCAGAATTGAGAAGTCTATCTGGGCAGAGGCATGAACTCCCAAGCCGAGAACTTCTCTCGTGTCATATCAGACTCTCGCTCTATAAGCCAGTTTAAAAGAAGGGAAATCAAAGGCTGTATCCCTAAAAACTCCTCCTGGTGCTAAAACCAGTCGCCTAGCCAACGTAACGCTCTCTAGGAGAGCGAGAGAGCACTAGCTTAAAAACAACAGCTTCGAAGTAGCTAGGCCTAGTGTAAGTTCTGACGTTTAGGCGAACGAGGAGCAGCAGTTACAAGATCCGGACGAAGATCCTTAAAAAAAATCATCATGATTTAATTAAAGTCCATAGGAGGCTAAGCAGCTTAAGGCTCCTCTCCATCTGACAGAGTCCTCAAGGGAATATCAGTAGGAGGGAGAACAGCAACTTCCTCATCCACAGGAACCTTGTCCGATAAAAGCTAGGTTACCTCAGTGAGTCTCTCACTGGTGCATAAGTAGCAGACCAGAAGGCAACGTCATGTAACTGCTTGACAGTCTGTGAACTGTCAACAACTGAACTGTCAACCACAACAGGTGTGTGAGGACGTACAGTGTCCACTCGAGACTGCTTTGACTGTCTAGACTGAGCAGTCAAAACAACTCTAGAATGCGGAAGTTGACGCACCGCGTCAAAACAAAACAACTTAGACTGTTGTTGTACCTCGCGAACGTCAACGGAAGATTCCGTGCGTCGCTGAACGTCAACATGCGGCTGGCAGGGTACACTGGAACGCATGGGTGGCAGGACTCTCTTGGAGTGCGGTAGAAGGTCGCCTCAGCGTCCACAGGACGCACAACCGTGGTTGGTTGTAGGCTAGAGGTTGGTGCAGTGTCAACCTTCTCCGCACGAAAGTCCTGCATCAATGACGTTAACTGAGACTGCATGGTCTGCAGCAAAGACCACTAGGGTCTACAGGAGCAGGTGCGGAAACAGACGGTGTGACTGCCTGATGCGGTACCGCTTTGCCTCTCTTAGGAGGTGAGCAGTCGTCGGAAGACTGCAGCGAGTCCAAACTGACCCAGTGGCTACAACTGGGCCGTTGGACTTGCGTGGAAAGGACCGACTTGCGCTTAATAAGCCGCGAGACCTTGGTCCATGGTTTCTTACGAGAAACCTCTTCCGCAGACGAGGAATAAATGGGCTCTCTCGTCTTAGAGTGGGTGGGGCGATCTTGGGTAGATACGCCCGAAACCACAGAGGGAAAACGTCTGTTCGTTGATCAAGGCCTCTCGAACCCATAAGTCGTTCGACATTACTTCTCCCCTGGGCTTGGGAGCTTGCAAGAGGTCCCGGACTAGGTGAACGACAGGCACGAACAGACGAACCCTCGGACGCAACACTGTAACACTTTGCGCATATCACTTTATCGATTTTCTGTTTTGCACTTATTTCACTGAAATCGAAACTTTTACTGATTTCTACCTGAAACACGCAATTCTACCCTTCATTAAAAGGTAGTAATTGCGAAATCAGTTGTATAATGCAAGCTCATTAATACCAGCAAAAAACAGAAAACATATTTTAAGATAAAAAAAAAAAAATCAGTGGCTGGGAAAGAGACTAAACACTAGTTCATATAACTACGTTTTCAATCTCTCACCGCACATAGCCTGGGGACGAGAATAAAAAACTAAAAACGTTTTATCCTTCCTCCCCGTACAGCGACTAGGGACGAGAGCAACTCGAGAAAAACGTTACCCGCTTGAACGGAACGTTTTCTCTCCTCTCTCTCCCTCCGTCTCTATCTCTCTCTCTCTTTCTCTCTTGATTTCGCACCTAAGAGAAGAGCCCAATTATATATCGTCAAAAAAACATGTTATTTGACTAAAGGAAAAAACTGAAAGGTTTTCCAAATAAAAAGTTCCTTTAATTTAGCATTTAAAACATTTAAGCTAAGAAAGAATGAACAAAACGTCAGAATTGATTTACTCTTACTGCAAAGTGAAACCGTGATACACTCTCTCTCTATCGTAACGATAGAGCGCATGTTGAACGTCCTGAACGTCAACAACTGCGTAGTCTAAAACTAAACGTTAGTTCATCTTTGAAAACAGTACGAAGACTATCAAAGAAATTCTTTCATAAAACATTAAATTTTAAAAAGTTTTAAATTCTTTAAAGGCTAAATACGATATAACGGGCTCAACGTTGATTAACTTCGGTTCCAAGTAAGGACCGCCTACTATCAGGAAAGGTCGCATATAAACAAAACATAAAAATTTATCTTTATATGTTTATAATAAATGGAAAGTTAATCGAAGAGGCCTAATAAAGGCGGAGAGATATAAAATATATAGATCTATAACGTGTTAAGCAAAATTACTAAAAACCTAAACACACTTCCGTCTAAGGGAAGGGTCGGCCATTTAAAATTGAAAGAGAGTCCATACTCTCCTTGTCACCATAATTAAATCTATCCAAAACGAGTTCAAGTTTTGAGATGAAGATAAAACACCTGCATAGCGAAAGCTCAAAACTAGAAATGTGTACTTCACCAAAATATGTGAAAACCAATCCAGTAAGCAATAGCGAATTTAGTAGGTCTTGCCGGTGGCACGACAAAGAGAAAATTGGTTCTGTGTTTACATTGAGTACTGAGTACCTGCTAGACAGATGGCGCTGTTGATGTACACCCCCTACCTGCATAGCGATCGCTGGCGTATTTTGAACGTAGAGTTTTTCTGTCAGGCAGCAGAGCTGCAGCTTATATAATCATCGGCTAAGTTTAATATTGAAAAATATATATTGCAAAATGTGCTTGAAAAAAAAAAATTAACGCCAGGGGTTAAGGGTTGGAAAGTTCCAAATAGCCTGGGGGTAAAAGGGTTAAACTAGAAAAGGGAATTTTTTTCCGATTTCTAGCCGTTCGTAAGACAAGGTCGCTCTACTACAAGAACTGTGTGTTATTCTGCAAAACCTCTACAAAACAACACCACCTAACTTATACACACCGAAATAACCTAACCCACAACCCGTGTCCCTAGCTATCGGGGTCTAACGCAGTGCAAGGAGGAAGTCCCCCTTACGCTACCCTATTCTTAATTGGCCATCATCATACATACACTCAGAGTTATACCGTAACTTGTAGAATTGCAAAAAATCCATACTTTTAAAAACACTAATTTCTCCCGAGTATTTTCATTTGAAATTCAGATTTGTTCAAAATGTTTTTAAATAAACCAGGCACTCTTACTTTCTTCATAAGGAATATTGTCCTGCAGTAAATTTGACCAGCTAAGACCATAAGGTGAAAATGGAAGAGCTCCCTTTCGTAAAACTCAAAATAAGACTGTGTAGCAAATGGGTGTCGAGTTCTGGGAGCCTTTGTATATCAGCGGCCGGTTCTTCACGTGTGCATGGAAAATGGACAACAATTTACCTAAACTTCCCCCCCTAACCTAACCTACAAGCCATGTCCTTACCTACTTACCTATCGGGGGGTGGCTAATGGGTATTATTTTACTGTATTACAGGGCAATGTAACCTAGGAAAAAAATGACAAATTCGGAGATAATTTGTATTTTTCCTAACCATACAAACCTTAGCTATTTACATAGGGTATTACTTTCGGCGTAGCTGAAATGACCGAGCCATTAGATTTTTAACGGGGGTTAACTACCCCCGCGCTAGTTAGCAGGGGAAGGGGTAGCTAGCTACCCCTCCCCCCCACACACTGGCGAGTTGTCTCACTTCACTTAAAGGTAGGACTTGACTTGGAGGACAGGGCTGGCGGGCAAATATGTGTAAATAGCTAAGGTTTGTATGGTTAAGAAAAATACAAATTATCTCCGAATTTGTCATTTGTTCCGTAACCGAAATACAAACCACGCTATTTACATAGGGTGACTTACCCTTAGGTAGGGTGGAAAGTCCCCAGCCTTACTGGCTTTGGCTTTACCCGGGGGCTCAAAAACCGAGTGGGCAGCACTCGAGATAGGGAGCTCCTGCACCTCGCAAGTTCCTTGCTTGCAATGAACGTGCGGCCTACATAAGCTTGTGTGTGGAGGAATGATGTGTGACTCGTCCTAGGAAGTTGACCTGGAGTCCATTATATGGAAATCTAGGTTAGGATGTTCCCAATACCACCTCGTCAGGGTATGGGGGACGCAACAGTATTAACCTTAATACTAGGAGCACAAGGGAGCATGGTTTACCTGCAAAGGTTGAGGTCAGCTATGCAGAGACCAGGATGCTGCTTTCCCCAAGGGAGGGGAGATTGAAGAAAGAATTAAGGGCCAGACATACTCTTTCATTCACGCACACTAAGACCGGGTAACAATGCCCCCAACCTTCTGCTTCTTGTCCATTAAGGAGCCTGAGGTTTAGACCAGCTGTTGTGCAGCCACCACAGGGCCAATAGAAAAGGTATCGAGGCTCCTGTGGGTCACGTCCTGCAGGTAGTGGGCTGTGAAGGTCGTTTGACGCTTCCAGACACCAGCTTGTAGCACCTGCGTCACAGATAAGTTTCTCTTGAAGGCCAGGGACGTAGCGATGCCCCTGACGTCGTGTGCCCTAGGGCGACGTGACGGAGGGGGGTCAGGATTCAGGGCATGGTGGATAACCCTTCGAATCCAGGCCGAGATGGTATTCTTGGTGACCCTCCTCTTCGTCCTTCCCGTGCTCACAAACAATGCTTGCACGAGGGGACGAACTGCAGCTGTTCTTTTCAAGTACCGCCTCAGACTCCTCACTGGGCATAATAACAGATAGTCTGGGTCACTTGTTATAGAACGTAGACTCGTGACCCTGAAGGAGTCGAACCGTGCGTCCAGCACCCCAGGGTTCTGAGTCTTGGCAACAAACTCAGGGACGAACCTGAACGTTACCTCCCCCCATCCCCTTGAATGGGCGATGTCGTATGAGAGACCATGAAGTTCACTAACTCGTTTGACCGAAGCCAACGCGAGTAGGAAAACCGTCTTCCAAGTCAGATGTCGATCAGAGGCCTGGTGTAATGGTTCGAACGGGGGTCTCTTCAGAGCTCTGAGGACCCGAACCATGTTCCAAGGAGGAGGTTTCACTTCCGACTGAGGGCAGGTAATCTCATAGCTACGTATGAGTAAGGAAAGTTCCAGCGAAGAAGAAATGTCTATTCCTTTCAGCCTAAAGGCTAGGCTTAAGGCTGAGTGATAGCTTTTCACCGCCGAGACCGAAAGGCGCATTTCCTCCCGCAAATACACGAGGAACTCCGCTATTGCAGGAATAGTGGCATCAAGTGGAGAGATACCCCTCCCACGACACCAACCACAGAAGACTCTCCACTTCACCTGGTAGACTCAGGCAGAGGACTTGCGCAGGTGCCGAGACATCCTCACCGCAACCTGCTGCGAAAATCCTCTCTCCGTGAGGAGACGCTGGATAGTCTCCAGGCGTGAAGCCGAAGCGAAGCTACGGTTTTGTGGAAGATGTTGCAGTGTGGCTGTCTGAGTAGTTTGTGTCGCGGGGGAAGTTCTCTCGGGAGCTCCGTCAGGAGCTGCAGAAGGTCCGGGAACCATTCCGCGTGATGCCATAGCGGAGCTATTAGGGTCATAGACTGATTGACCGATAGTCTGGTCTTGTTGAACACCCTTCTCATCAGACAAAATGGTGGGAAGGCATAAACGTCAACGTTGTCCCACCGCTGTTGAAAGGCATCTTGCCAGAGAGCCTTGGGGTCCGGGACTGGAGAGCAGTACCGGAGCAGCTTGAAATTCAAGGCTGTCGCGAACAGGTCTACTGTTGGGGAACTCCACAAAGTCAGGACTTTGTTGGCTATCTGAGGATCCAAAGACCACTCGGTACTCACTATCTGCGTAGCTCTGCTCAGACTGTCGGCGAGCACATTCCTCTTGCCTGGAATGAAGCGAGCTGAAAGTGTTATCGAGTGGGCTTCGGACCATCTCAGAATCTCTACTGCAAGATGGGATAGCTGTCGTGAAAAGGTACCTCCCTGCTTGTTGATATAAGCCACTACCGTGGTGTTGTCACTCATCACCACTACGGAGTGGCCCGCCAGGGTCCGTTGGAACTGTTGAAGGGCCAGATAGACAGCCTTCATCTCTAGCAGGTTGATGTGGAGGTACTTTTCTGATTCTGACCAAAGGCCTGAGATCCTTTGGTTCAGAACGTGGTCCCCCCCACCCTTCTTTTGTCGCGTCCGAAAACAGAGTCAAATCCGGGGGAAGGACGAGAAGATCTACACCCTTTCATAGGTTCTCGTTGTTCAGCCACCACCGTAGGTCCGCCCGTTCCATGGGTCCTATGGGAACCCGAGTCCGGGGAATCGGTGCCCTGATTTCACCGTGACTTGAGTCGCCATTGCAGGGATCTTATCCTGAGGCGGCTGTTCGGAACTAGGTGGGCCAAAGAGGCTAGGTGACCTAGAAGACATAACCATGATTGGGCCGGGAGCTCTTCTCGCCTGAGGAAAGGTTCTGCGACCTTCCTCAGCCTTGCTATCCTGTCGTCTGATGTAAAGGCTTTGTGGAGATTGGTGTCTAACGTCATACCTAGATATACCAGTCTCTGGGTTGGGCGCAGAGAGGACTTCGAGATTTACCATGATCCCCAGATCTTGGCAAACCTCTAGAAGCCTGTCTTGGTGTCGAAGAAGGGTCGACTCTGATTCTGCCAGAATCAGCCAGTCGTCCAGATAACGCAGGAGACGGGTGCCGTTCCTGTGAGCCCAACCCGAAATCCGCGTGAACACTCTGGTGAACACCTGAGGTGCTGTGGAGAGACCGAAACACAGTACCTTGAACTGGTAGGTCATGCTGTCTAGGTAGAATCTCAAGTACTTCCTGGAAGACGGTCCTTTAAGTCCAGTGTACACATGAAGTCTTGCAGTCTCACTACAAGTCTGACCATGTCCGCTGTCTCCATCGTGAACGAAGTTTGCTTGACAAACTTGTTCAGGGATGAGGATCGACGACCGGTCTCCAGCCTCCAGACGCCTTCTTTACAGGAAAGAGTCGACTGAAGAAGCCTGGGGAGCCGTCGTCGACCTCCTGGAGAGCATCCTTCTTGAGCAAGGTCTCGACTTCTGCCCGAAGGGCTGACCCCTTTGCCGATCCCATGGCATAGGAGTTCAACGACACTGGATTCGCTGTCAGGGGAGGTTGAGATGTTATGAATGGGATGCGATAACCTTGATCGATCACTGAAACCGTCGAGGAATCGGCCACATGTTGCTGCCACCTGTGCACGCAACTCTTTAGGCTTCCCCCCACAGGTGGACACGCAGGGGGACTGCCGATCCTAGCGTTTGCGACCTCGGCCGCTCCCTCTAGGATTCTTTCCTCCCCTGGAGGACTTTCCGCCCCTCTTGTCCTTGACAGGAAAGGGCTGCGGTTTAGACACCTTTGTCTTAGCTGCCGGTGCCTGCTTCATTGTCTTGCGAGGCTGCTGTTGCTGTTGAGGAGCTGGAGGCTTAAAGGGCCCTTTGGAGGAGGGAATCTTGGTTAGACTTCCTGCACCTCTCAGCTGTTCGTTCTATGTCCATGGGCTCGAACAAATCTCTCCCAAGGATGGAAGAGTGCCTAAGCTTGCAGACATCCACGGCGGGGACCTTCGGAAGGAATCTCTTGGTCACCGCGTCAAGACATTTGAGAATCGAGTTCGCTCACAGGTTGGTGACCTGGTGAGCTAGGAACTCGATCGAACGCATGCCCGAGAGAAGGAAGGTCTCCAGGGCCTTCCTATTGCTCTCCTTGGACAGGTCCTCAGAGTGCAATAGGATGCCCAGAGACCCTAGCCAAATATCCAGCCCTGAAGTGGCCTGCATGGCACACTTCGCGACCTTCTCTTGGCTCAGGATCTCCGAGGCCGAGAATGTCACCTGCCGGGCGGAGAGCTTCTCGAGAGAAGTTCCCCTGGTGAGCTCTTCCACCGAATGGTGGAGGGGAAGAGCCAAACTGAACTCCCCCATGATCTCGAAGTACCTCCTCTGATGTAACCGAGGAGGTGGGAGGAGTTTGTTCCCGGCAATAGAACGACTGGAGGAGGCGAGTTCCGCGAGCTGGGCTTAGACTTTGTCTCTGGCTCCTTTCACCCCACCCCCTGAGACCAAGGCAGGGCTGCGCTGGCTCTTGGAGGCTTCTGGGTGCCGTAGACTCTGTCCTTCCCCTCTCGAGGGGCGGTCTCCGGGTCCTCGAACCTGTTGAGATGCCTCATCAAGTTCAGGACTTGCCAGAAGGCGTGCTCGGACTCGTGCTGTTCTCCTCCCTGCGGACTGGCAGCCAAGTCTCCTGTCCCCAAAGGCTCATCTTGGGGAGACACGTGGACGTTCTCCCTGGGTCTGGTTGGCTCTGGACGTATCCTTGGGTTCCCTCCTGGGAGGGATACAAGACTCCAACAAAGAGGTCTGGAAGGTACCTTCCACGCGAGAAGTTTCTCTCCTATGAGGAGGGGTTCCTCCCATTGGTGCCGTGGGAGAGGCCCCTTCCTCGACGGATTCTCCCGAGGACAGAAAAACTTCGTCCACAGGTGAGGGAGAAAATGACTGCGAAGAGGATGGTGCCTTCCTACCCGACCTCTTGGGAGCGAACTTCTCCCTGGGAGAAGTTACCACGATGTCCACTCCTCGCCTTCTCTTCCTCGGGGATGATTCAGTCGTTGGCTTCAGACCCAAATCAGCGAGGGCGGGCTTCACAGCCTGCACCACCGCTTTCATTAGTTGTTGAAACCAGGACTGACGGGTTAACTGATGCAGCGTCAGTTATCCCCGCGGGAGGGAAGGGGATCTCCTGACCCTTCGGAGTGGACAGGGCGGGGCCTGCCTGCAAAGAAGAAAGGGAAGAAAAAAGCGTGGACCTCTCCGTCGACTCTTCCTGGTCCTGGATGGGGGCTCTTCGCTTGCGCGGTGGGAATCCCGAAGGCGATCTGGACGTACGCGCCCTGGGCGGTTGCACGCGCTGCGTATCCCGGCAAGAAAAGGGGTCGCGCGATGGTGCATTTGTGGGGGCGACTGCTGGAGCGCGGGTCTGTGGTCGCGCTTGGGTGTGCTGGCGAGAGGGCGTGCTGGCGAGAGGGCGTGTGGGTGTGCTGGCGTGTGGGTGTGCTAGCGAGTGGGCGTGCTGGCGAGTGGGCGTGTGGGTGTGCTGGCGAGAGGGCGAGTGGGCGTGTGGGTGTGCTGGCGAGTGGGCGGGTGGGTGTGCTGGCAGAGAGGGCGAGTGGGCGTGCTGGCGTGTGGGTGTGCTGGCGAGAGGGCGAGTGGGCGTGTGGGTGTGCTGGCAAGTAGGCGTGTGGGTGTGCTGGCAAGAGGGCGTGTGGGTGTGCTGGCGAGAGGGCGTGCTGGCGAGTGGGCGTGTGGGTGTGCTGGCGAGAGGGCGAGTGGGCGTGTGGGTGTGCTGGCGAGTGGGCGTGTGGGTGTGCTGGCGAGTGGGTGTATGGGTGTGCTGGCGAGTGGGCGTGTGGGTGTGCTGGTGAGAGGGCGAGTGGGTGTGCTGGCGAGAGGGCGAGTGGGCGTGTGGGTGTGCTGGCGAGAGGGCGAGTGGGTGTGCTGGCGAGAGGGCGAGTGGGCGTGCTGGCGAGAGGGAGAGTGGGTGTGCTGGCGAGTGGGCGTGCTGGCGAGTGGGCGTGTGGGTGTGCTGGCGTGTGGGTGTGCTGGCGAGAGGGCGTGTGGGTGTGCTGGCGAGAGGGCGAGTGGGTGTGCTGGCGAGAGGGCGAGTGGGCGAGAGGGGGAGTGGGCGTGTGGGTGTGCGAGTGGGCGTGTGGGTGTGCTGGCGAGTGGGCGTGTGGGTGTGCTGGCGAGAGGGGGAGTGGGCGTGTGGGTGTGCTGGGGAGAGGGCGAGTGGGTGTGCTGGCGAGAGGGCGAGTGGGCGTGTGGGTGTGCTGGCGAGTGGGCGTGTGGGTGTGCTGGCGAGTGGGCGTGTGGGTGTGCTGGCGAGAGGGCGTGTGGGTGTGATGGCGAGAGGGGGAGTGGGGGTGCTGGCGAGAGGGGGAGTGGGCGTGCTGGCGAGAGGGCGAGTGGGCGTGCTGGCGAGAGGGGGAGTGGGCACGTGGGTGTGCTGGCGAGAGGGCGCATTGGTGAAAGTGCGCGGTGGGCCAACGGAGATCGCTGGTGACGCGTAGGAGAACGACGGCGCGTCGGGGATCGGTGGCGAGTACTGGCGTGTAGGCGACCGATGGCGTGTTGATTCTTGATGGCGCGTAGGCGAACGATTGGGCCCGGTGCGCATGGGCGACCAACTACGCACAGGGGATTTTGCACGTGGGCGCGTCGGAGACCTGTGGCGTTCCAAAAGGTGTGCGCGTTGGTGAGCGCTTGCGCGCAGGCGAGAGAACACGTGGGCGCACGGGAGATCGTTGGCGCGTAGGAGAAGAACGCTGGGGCGATCGCTCGTAGACCGCTCTACGCGTAGTAGTTCTAGAAGGGAGCGCAGGGATGCGCGCGCGGTGATGTGCAGGTGGGCGAGGAGTAGGAGTAAACTCCTTGCCTGCGTCCAGATCCGAAGATTGTGGACGCGATGGTGAGCGTTGGCGCGCAGAGCGCACATCAGTGACAGGATGCGCAGGTGCGCGCTGGCAAGCAGGTGATTGTGGGCGCTCTGGGGACCGATGGCGCGCGGAACATCAGGGCGCTGAAGAATGAGAGGAGAGCGCTGGCGCGTTGAGTCTGAAGACTTCAACTCAGCAGGGCGCGTGAGCGCGCAGTTGCACGTGCAGGGGAACCCTGACGCGCAAGGCACTTACCCACACCGTGGGTAGAGTCCCTTTTCCCCGAAAGGACCGATGCCCGTCGGATGACAGGGTGTGGGGGCGCCCACTGCGCATCATCATCCAGGAACAGCGAAGGCAGGTCGGAAGGTCTAGAACAGTGATTCTTAAACTGGGGGGTGCACCCCCCTAGGGGGGCCCCAGGAGCTTTCAAGGGGGGCGCAAGTAGTTAAAATAGTAACAATGAAAAAAAAATGTAGTAATTATGATGGCTTTTGTTTTACAATACTACATAAATATGGAAAAATCAATTACTAAGGAGGATGTGTAATATTTTTTTATGTGGTCATGATCCATGAATGATTGTATTAAGAGTAAAAATTATGTTTATTTTTGCAGTAATTTGTATTTTTTTCCAGTATTTTCTATCAATGTAATAACTGTAATCTGTATACTGTAATGCTAAAACAGTTTGAAAAAAAGATTATGATAAAATTTTGTTTCATCATAATATATTTATTTTACCCATTTTCTATGAACGTTTATTTTATTGAAATAATACTTTCTACTTTGGCAGAAATTTCAAGGGTGGGGAGGGGGGGGGGGCATAGGATCTAGGCTTAATGCAGAAGGGGGGCGCAAGGCAAAAAAGTTTAAGAACCACTGGTCTAGAAGGTCTTGCAGGCGAAGGAGATCGCGAACGATCCACGGAGAGGTCCAAGGACGAGGCTGCGACGGTCTGCTCCCGACGAGGAGGCTCCTCTGCAGGGGAAGGAGACGGTGAGGAGGACCCGAAGAGGCGCCTCCTAATTCCCTTATAGGGAGAAGGAAGACCCCTACGGCGAAGAGGGCGACGAGCCTTGCGGCGAAGTCGACCTCGAGGAAGGGCGTCCACATCATCAGTTCTCCGAAGAGGAGTCTCTGTCAGTGCGCTCCCCCGAGGGGGAGAAACACTCGCAGGAGAGACCGTGGGACTCACCTTTTTCCTCGAAGGATGTTCGGAGGGGGAAGGAGAGCCTTCAGCAACGTCTGCAGCGGCAGCAGTAACAGAGGTTTGACGAGACCCCTCGGAAGCCTCTGCCATAACAGTGTCGACAATATCCAAAGGGAGAACCTCTGGTATTGCTGGCGACTGCTTGACAGCTGCCCCCAACTGGATCAGGTCAAACAGGGCTTCCTTGGAGGGCGAGCCCTTAAGCCCCAAGGAAGCCCAAAGCTGAAACAAATCATTAGGTATTAGACACAGTTTGGTCGAATTCAACAAAATCAATAATGTCCTCCCCCGGAGGAGGAGGGGGAGCTGCCTCGCTATGGGAGGCAACGCCCTCTCCCGCACCCCGAGGTCGGGAAACAAAACTAGGGCCTGCGCTACCACACGACGGCCTCTCACGAGAGACCGATCGAGTGGGAGCTTCGGAGGAGGTTCGGGCGGCAGAAGAAGAGTCCCTAGAGCCTTCCTTCTTCAAGGACTTCTTCTTACGCCGCCGGCTGAACTTCTCCCACTGGGAGGCAGACCACTCCCTACATTCACTGCAGTTTAACTCCCTGTCACACCGTTGGCCTCGGCACTGCGGGTATAAGGTGTGAGGATCCGTGTCCTCCGCAGACATGAAGGTCCCACAAGGGCAGCCAGAGAGTCCAGGGCACTTGCGCATGATTGTAGAGGAAGGGCGAGGCCAACTTCCAAGCACACAAGTCTGAGAAAAAGAAAACAAATTAAGGCTGTCAAAAATGCGAGGACAAGAGAGACACGTCTACTCATTGTCCGAGCCAAAAGTGAAGTGAGACAACTCACCAGTGTGTGGTGGGGGAGGGGTACCTAGCTACCCCTTCCCCTACCCCCGCTAACTAGCGGTGTGGGTAGTTAACCCTCGTTAAAAATCTAATGGCTCGTCATTTCAGCTACGCCGAAAGTAATACCCTATGTAAATAGCATGGTTTGTATTTCGGTTACGGAACAAATGACAAATTCGTAGATAATTTGTATTTTTCCAAACTATACAAACCTTAGCTATTTATTAGGGGTTATACTTTCGGCGGAGCTGAAATGACGAGTCATTAAAATTTAGCGAGGGTTAACTACCCACACCGCTAGTTAGCGGGGGTAGTGGGGTGGGGGGGAGTAGCTTGCTACCACTCCCGTTCACACACCTGTGATTTAGTCACTTTGCTTGGAGGTAGGACTTCAAGGGGGATAGGGATGGCGGGCGGGTTTGTATAAATAGCTGAGGTTTGTATAGTTAGGAAAAATTATATTTTCATAACAAACTAAATTTTTGAACATAGTTACCCGGTGGTTGTATAAATATAGCTTTAGTCCCTGACGTCCGGCAGAAATTCAAAACTCGCGGCAATCGCAGATCGAGTAGCCAGGTGTACTACCAGCGCCCTCTGTCGCGAGGTACTTGGAACCATTCCATGATTCCTCAGATCTTCCATGCCCATAGGTCTCTAGAGGGGAGGAGGGGGAATTAAATTATATATAACAACCGGGTAAGTATGTTAAAAAATCTATTTTATTATGAAAATATCATTTTTTAACACAAGACTTACCCAGTGGTTATATAAATATAGCTGATTGACACCCTTAGTGGAGGGTCAGAGACAGCCAACATTGTTGGAATTTTCCTTAAGAGTTAATCAAAACAAGCTTAAGGGTTCGTATCTGATAAGGAAGCTGACCAATGAATTCTTTCATTATGTCCGCTTTCCTTATGAGATCCAGCGATCCACCCAGGGGGCTGAAGACCTCTAAAAGCTGTCAAACCAGTGTAAATACTTCTATGTTGACAGGACTTCATCCAATACTGTACCCTTGTTCCGGGCACTCTCAAGGAACAAAATTGACCACCTGACTAAAATCAATGATTGGGGAAGACTGTCGCAATCTCCACAGACAACCATAAAAAACAAAAGTTCCAAGAGAAGAAAAAGGATACTAGGATTAAGGGAATGTAGCGGTAGAACCTTCCCCCACTACTGCACTCGCTGCTACGCATGGTCCCAGAGTGTAGCAGTCCTTATAAAGAGTCTGGACACGTTTCAAGTAATGTGAGGCGAACACAGATTCACTCCTCCAAAAGGTTGTGTCCTTGATGCTTTGCAGAGAACAATTCTGTTTAAAAGCTACAGAAGTTGCCACAGCTCTAACTTCATGCGTCTTAACTTTCAGCAGTTTGAGGTCGGCCTCACCGCAGTGTGAGTGAGCCTCTCTTATCAAGAGCCTGATAAAAAATGATAGGGCGTTTTTTGACATCGGTAACGAGGGCTTCTTGACCGAACACCAAAGAGCTTCTGACTTGCCTCGTAATTCTTTAGTTCTGTCCAGATAGAACTTCAGTGCTCTTATAGGGCACAGGATCTTCTCAAATTCTTCACCAACCACATCGGAAAGGTTCGGAATCTCGAAAGACTTAGGCCATGGATGAGAAGGGCGTTCGTTTTTGGCTAGGATTCCAAGTTGCAAGGAACAGATAGCTTTGCTGAAAGCATGAACATCACTGACTCTCTTAGCTGTTGCCAGACTAACCAAGAAAAGTCTTTAAAGTGAGATCTTTAAAAGAAGGGTTCAAACCTGTCGCTCATGAGAAACTACCAGACGACATCCAGGTTCCAGGCTGGTGATTCCTGTTGTCGCTCCTTAGAAGTCTCAAAGGATTTGAGAAGATCCTGTAGATCTTTATTATTTGAGAGGTCCAAGTTCCTGTGCCTGAAGACTGCTGCTAACATACTACTGTACCCCTCGATGGTAGAGGAAGAACAGTTGCGTTTTCTTCTAAGTTTAAATAAAAGTCAGCAATCGGAGTCAAAGAGGTACTGCATGAGGAAACTGAGTTGACTCTGCACCATTCTCTAAAAACCTCCTACTTGGACTGGTAAACCTTGATGGTATTAGTCCTCCTTGCTCTAGCGATAGCCCTAGCTGCCTCCTTCGAAAATCCTCTGACTCTTGTGTTTTTTGATAGTCTGAAGGCAGTTAGATCTAGAGCTCGGAGGTTATGATGGTGCCTTTCCAAGTGTGGTTGTTTGAGTAGGTCTACTCTTAAAGGAAGGCTTCTTGGGATGTCCACCATCCATTGTAGTACCTCTGTGAACCATTCTCTTGATGGCCAAAAGGGAGCCACTAGAGTTAATCTGGTTCCCTCATGAGACACAAACTTTTGTAACACCTTGTACAGAACTTTGAAGGGGGGGGGAACGCATACATGTCCAGGTGAGACCAATCCAGCAGGAAAGCGTCTGTGTGGACCGCTTCGAGATCTGGAACTGGGGAGCAGTACGTGTCCAGCCTTTTCGTTTTCGAGGTTGCGAATAGGTCTATGGACGGAAGACCCCAAATCCGCCAAAGTTTCTTGCAAACCTCTTGATGCAATGTCCATTCCGTGGACAGGACTTGATTTCTCCTGCTGAGGCTGTCTGCCAACACGTTCTTTTCTCCTTGGATGAACCTTGTAAGGAGGGTTACATTCCTCTCCTTTGCCCAAACGAGAAGAACCTTTGCAGGTTCGTAAAGGGACCTCGAGTGCGTTCCGCCCTGTTTGGCAATGTATGCCTATGCTGTAGTGTTGTCGGCATTGACTGCACCACTTTGTTCCATACCAACCCTTCGAAACCTTTGAGGGCCAACAGGACTGCTAACAGGTCCTTCTGGTTGATGTGGACGCTCTCCTGATCACTTGTCCACAGACCCGAGATTTCCAACTTGCCCAGTGTTGCTCCCCACCCCGAGTCCGAGGCGTCGGAACACAACACAAGGTCTGGGCTCCTTTGTTCCAGTGAGAGACCTTCCTGAAGTTTGCCCGGACCGTTCCACCATTGGAGGCAACTTCTTACTGGTTCCGTAACGGGAATGCTTTCCATATCTTGGCTCTTTTCCTTGTCCCAATGATGATTGAGGTGAAATTGAAGAGGACGGAGATTCAGTCTTCCCAGGGAAACAAACTGCTCCAGTGAGGAGAGGGTTCCCACCAGACTCATCCACTCTCTCACAGAACATATTCTTTTCTCTAGAAAAGTACGAAGTTTCAGGAGGGCTTGTTCCATCCTTGAGGGCGACGGAAAAGCCCGAAAAGCTTGACTGTGAATCTCCATCCCCAAATAAAGGATCTTCTGGGATGGAATCAGTTGGGACTTCTCTGTGTTTACAAGAAGACCCGGTTCCTTTGACAATCTCAATGTCATTTGCAGATCCTTCAGACAGCGATTGAAGGAATGAGCTCCGAGTAGCCAGTCGTCCAGATACAAGGAGGCTCTGATGCCTCTCGAGTGCAGTATGCTCGCTACATTTAACATAAGCTTCGTGAAAATGAGAGGAACGGTGCTGAGGCCAAAACACAAGGCTCGAAACTGGAAGACTTCCTTCCTGTAAATGAACATCAGGTAACGCTTGAAACTCAGATGAATGGGGATATGAAAGTAAGTGTCCTGGAGGTCTAAAGGGACCATCCAGTCACCCTTTCTTACTACTGCTAGCACAGTCTTTGGTGTCTCCATGGAGAACTTTTGTCTTCTGAACGAAGTCGTTGAGTGCACTTACATCCAGGACTGGTCTCCATCCCTCCGACCTCTTGGGAACCAGGAAAAGGCGGTTGTAGAACCCTGGTGACCGCAAGTTTCGTACCCTCTCTACTGCTTTCTTCTCTAACAAGAGAGACATTTGGAGATGCATAGCCTGCCTCTTCGACTCCTCTTTGTATCTGGGAGAAAGATCTACCGGATCTAAACTAAAGGAGGTTTCATAATGAAAGGAATCTTGTATCCCTCCTTCAGTACAAGAATGGACCAAGGGTCTGATCCCCTTTTCTCCCACGCTCGCCAGAAGTTGTTCAGTCTGGCTCCTACTGCTGTCTGAAGGTGAAAGCAATCAGACTCTGCTTCGCCCAGATCTGGAACCTCTCCTCCTTGCTCTCCTCCCGTCGGGCCTGGAACTACCCCTATTGACGGGTTTCCCTCGAAAAAGCTGTGAAAACTGAGGGAATGGAGTCTCTTCTTTCGGTTTGCGGCTAGTAAAGGAAGTCGGTAGGACCTTCCTTGCAGTCTTAGAGACTAGATCTTGAGTGGCCTTCAGGGTCAAAGCGGAAGCAACCTCTCTTACTAACTCCTGAGGAAACAGAGAGGGAGAAAGCGGTGCATACAGCAACTCAGACTTCTGAAAGGGTGTGACCCCCACGGAAAGAAAAGAACACATTTGTGCTCTTTTCTTAAGAACCCCAGCTGAAAAGAGGGCTGCCAACTCATTATTAGAGCCGTCTCTAACGGCTTTGTTCATACAAGACATGATCAGGATAATACTATCAGTGTCAGTATCCTTAAGGGTAGAAACTTTCTTCCCCAAGACTCCCAGAGTCCAATCCAGAAAGTTGAAAACCTCGAAGGCTCTGAAGACGCCTTTGAGGAGTTGATCAATTTCAGAAGTAGACCAGAGAATCTTGGTCCTTCTCATGGCCAACCGACGAAGAGATTCTACCACGCATGAAAAGACTCCCTGGGCAGAGGCAGGAACTCCCAAGCCGAGAACTTCTCCCGTCTCGTACCACACGCTTGACCTGGAGGCTGATCTAGCTGGAGGAAAAGAGAAGGCTGTCTTGCCTTGTTCTTTTTTGGACTGCATCCAGTCTCCCAACATCCTTAAAGCTCTCTTCGATGACCGAGAGAGAACCGTCTCGGTGAAAAGAGAAGCCTTCGCTGCCTTTCCCAGGGTAAACTCCGAAGGTGGGGAACGTGGAGCAACAGGAACACTATGATCAGGAAATTCCTCCGTAAAAATTTTCCTCCAGGAAATTTTCTAAAAGGTCAGCCGTGGAAAGGTGATCATCAATCCCTTCCTCTGATAACACTAACCAAAGTAGAGACGTCCTTACGGGCTCTACTACTGTCAGCCACAGGTGCAGGATCATCATGTTCGACGTCACATTGATCCAACGCTCGACACTCAGAAAGAAGTCACTCGCGATCATTACGATCGGAAATAATGTGCTTGCGATCTTGACGCTCGTAACGACTGGTGTCATCACGACGTCCGAGACTCTTACGCTCAGCGTCACGTCCGACTGCTTGACGTTTGGCGTCACGTTCTGCTTGACGCTCAACGTCACCTGCTTGCCGCTCGACGTCACGTCTAACTTGACGCTCGCGTTACATTTAGCTGCTTGCCGATCGTCATCACGTGTGGTCGCTTGGCGCTCGGCGTCACGCCTGGACGCTTAACGTTTGGCATCAAGTGGATCAGGGTCTCGACGTTTCACAGAAACCTTATCACGTCGTACAGCGCCGTGTTCCATTGCCTGACGCTTGGAAAGCTGTCCGTCGTCAAGCGCCTCTTGACTAACCGCCTTACTACGCTTAGCATCAAGTTGTGAAGATTCCCGACGCTTGGGAACTTGGCGAGCCACTCTCTTGCTATCCGTAGGTTGATCCGTTTGCATCAAAGAAGAGAGTTGTTGCTGCATATCTTGCAGCATACTACAGTTCGGGTTAACTTGTGGTAAAGCGGGAGAAGTTACTTCCACCACAAACTCGCCTTCTTCATCGCTCATGTAACGCACAGTGTCCAGGAGACGACAACCAGTCTGACGGTGGCGGCGGAGCATGCACCGAAGTGATACCAGACTTAAGAACTTGTTCTGCAACAGGCTGGACTAGACATATGTCAGAATCCACGTCCTAACAGGACGTTTAGCAGGAGAACCGTCTTTAGAAGAAGGAAAACACTCCAGACTGCTCCAGTGGCTACAACCAGCGCGATGCTGATCTACTGCATCCATTTTCCTCTTAAGAGGTCTGGAAGCTTGACGCCAGCCTCTGCTGTGCGCTGCGTCATCCGAAGATGCGGTAAACACCTTAACCTCGCCTTTCCCATGGTGAGGGCGAGCGTCCCGTGAAGCGTCAACAGGTACGCTCGAGGGGACGTCTGCTCGAGCGATAATGCCTCTCGTTCCCTTTCGCCGATCGGCATTCCTTGGAAGCTTGGCAGAGGTCTAAGGCTAGGTGAACAACAGGTCCGAGCAGACGCACCCTCCACTGCACAAAACACATTAACCGCACTTTTCGCACTGACACATTTTAAATAATCAACATCAGTCATAAGTTGGTTCCTGTCCGCAGTAAGCGATTCAACCCTAACTGCCAGGGCTTGAATAGCGACCATCATGTCCTTAAGCGTAGGCTCAGCGGTTACAGTACAGTAGTGGGATCTGAAACTACCACTACAGGGGAAGGATTAGGTTCAATGATATGGAAAGAAGAAAATTCTCTAGACCGAGAAGAACTTCGTCTAATTCTGTCTCTCTGAAGTTTACGAGTGTAGCTGTCAAATTCCAGCCACTCGCTCTCAGACAACAAAACACATTCGTCACACCGATCCCTTAACTCACATACTTCACCCTTAAATTTAACACAAATTGAGTGGGGGTCAATTGAGGCTTTAGGAAGCCGGGTCTTACATCCTTTCACACACTTTTTATAAGGGGGAGAAGGGTCAGTTAATTTGAATATTAAATAGAGAGATTAAAACGAGGTCAAAATAATCAAAATCAATCAAGGTTCAAGAAAAGCCGAAAGCAAAATCAAACAAGCGAAAGCCAATAACCAAATTAGTAGTACATCACCAAAGATAACTGCAAAATTCCAGGTTAAATCACGAGTGAATATCCAACGATGTCGCCGGCAATGGCGGCATGGAAGATCTGAGGAATCATGGAATGGTTCCAAGTACCTCGCGACAGAGGAAGCTGGTGGTACACCTGGCTACTCAATTAGCGATTGCCGCGAGTTTTGAATTTCTGCTGGACGTCAGGGACTAAAGCTATATTTATACAACCACCGGGTAAGTCTTGTGTTTAAAAATGAGCGATAACCATAGAAGGATCCAATACATTACTGTCTGGCCAATCAAAGGACCCAATAATTCTCCGGTCAATTTTATCTGTGACATCACGTCCTTTATATACAACTCTAACCTGTAGACACACAATGAATCCTTTCTTCAACATGTGATTATAGAGGCCTAAATCCTAAAATGATCATCAAATATCAAAAGGGTTGCGGTGTATGTATGATAGCGACTGACTTAGAATACGGCAGTCTAAGGGGGGGAGGGGGCATTATATCCCAGTTAAATAAGTAGGTTAGGTTAGAAGGTTAAGTTTAGGTTAGTTGCTGTCCATTTTTTAAGGAAGCAGGAGGAACTGGCTGCTGATATACAAAGGCTCCGAAGGGTTTTTTAGCAGTTCCAAATTTCTCTTTAAAATTGCGGTCTTCCTTTGCATAAAATGTTCTGAGAATTTGCTTGTCAAATAAATCTTTTCCTTTTTGTCTCCAAGATAATTAAAATCTTAACGTTAGCCTTCATATACAATACTAAGTAACTACTTAAGTCTTATTTGATGCCTTTGTAGTTGATTGTCACAGACCAGGTCAGTAATCAAAACGTGGGTAAATATTTACTGTAGCACAATATTCCTAATGAAGAAAATATGATGTGTTTCTGATGTATTTGTGGATTACTTTGAACTGTTTTAATGCAAATAACTGGGAGAAAGCCATATTTACCTCATTTAACCTTAAGATCTTCCCCCATAACCTAACATAGGAGCCATAGCCTTACCTTCTTACCTACCAGGGGGTAATATGAACCCCTCTGGACCCCCATTAGATTGCCGTAGCCTAAACTTACCCTAAGAATGTCTCAATCCTGAGGTTGCTTCCTAACCAGCTTCCTTCCTGACAATGTAAACCTAAACATTCCGGAAAATCTTAAAACTGACGCCATAATAGCGTATATAAGACAAAGGTAAAAAGTATCTCATAAGGAAAATCGAATTGCCAACACGCCCTTCTCCACGTTACCTTTCCTTTCTGTCTTATTTCCGGTACACAAAAGACCTGGGATTAATACCTACAGTTGCAAAACGTAGATCACAAAGTATTCTTTTTAACTAAAAATACGTAACAATATACAATTGTGTATTAGCAGAGACACGCGTCAATTTATACAGAGGTATACGACATTCACGGTTCGATTTGTAACTGTGTTTACTGTTTGTTTACATCGTAGGGAACTACCTCTTCTTCTTCTTCCTTTTATCTAGAAGTTGTTACTTCGTATTAAAGAATTACAATGTGATGATGGCAAGATGTTATTATATCTCATTTCACGGTAGAATGTTAGAAAATAAAGATTAAGAACTGTATTAATGATACTTTTATGGTACAGGTAATATTAAACCCAATTACAGTAATACCTATAAGATTAAGAAGCTTTGCAGCTATCTATTATGGGATAGAGTGCCCGCAAAACTCATTTTGCGGCGTGAAGAGATACGGAAAGATAATGCAAACATGATATATAAAGCGATAATTAAGTCTTGTCATATATACACAAGAAATTAACATAGGAGGAAATGTAAGACAAGGAACAAGTTAACTTTTTTTTCTACAAATATATTTAATACGCAATTTCTCTCATCTTATTTTCGATTAGTATGCCATATATTTCAGCAGTAAATATGTTAGACATTGGAAGAAGTGCACCTCTACAGTTTTAAGAACTACTATATACTCCAAATCCAATGCCAGCATCAGATTTGGAGCCATTGGTGTATATAAAAGTTGATTTCCTATGTTCTTCGTGTTCCATAAAAAGACACCTAGCTTCTAATTCAGTCATGTTTTTTTTTAACACCAAAAATATTTTCAAAAATATATATCTGGTAATTTCCACAGAGGGGTTGATGATATCTTAAATGGAAGCACCTTAATTCTAATTGTATCCAGATTGTTAAATAATTGTTTCACCCGATAGCCATAAGGTTGAGGAGATTTTGGGTGCAACTCAAAGTATGTTGAGTGCCTTACAAGGCTTTCAGTCTGAAAGGTTAAAGAATTAGGGTCTTTGCAACCTAAACCAATGCCGAATTATAGAGGACATTCGGTAAAGGTCTAGAGGACACTCCCTAGCATCAACAAGGAGACTTGTGATAGGTGAGGTTCTAAACGCTCCTGTGGACGATCTAATACCAGCATGATGTATAGAATGTAATATTTTTAACCGGCTTGGGGTGGCTGAGGAGTATATTTCGCATCCATAACTAATTTTTGAAAAAAAATTAAGGCCTCGTATATTTTAAAATAGTTTTACGGCCTTTCCCCATGATGTATGGGACAATACTTTTAAAAGATTCAGAGCCTCAAGAAATTTAGCTTTTTATGCCTTTAAGTGTGGAATCCATGTAAGCCTACAATCAAATATCAACCCTAAAAATCTAGCTTCACTTACACATGGGATCCATTGACCTTTCATGTATATATCCGGATCTGGATGTACTCCCCGAATACGACAGAAATGGACAATAGTGGGGAGCGAAACAATTTTTACACTATGACAATCTAATTTTGAAAGTTTTCAATCTTTCACCTTGTATTGGGGATAGTGTCTTAATCAAGAGACTTCCATTTCCCTGGGGAAGAATTTTTGGCTGCCCTCCACATATAGCAACCATTTCCCTGTTGGCTTTAGATACATTTACACGTTCATGTTTTGCATTTTCAAATTCCAAAATAAAAGATTTCTCATAATTCACAACTTCATAGTGACCTGGTAAAACTTTTACTTTTCTATATTTTTCTGTACTGTCATCATTTCTCAGTCTCTCTCTCTCTCTCTCTCTCTCTCTCTCTCTCTCTCTCTCTCTCTCTCTCTCTCTCTCTCTCTCTTCTTCTCTAGTGTTTTCTTATCATTATTTCCATAACGCATATAAGGTTCCAACGTTACAATATCAGAACCTGAGTTGGAGCTGTCTCTACCGAGGTGCAAGCAAGAGGTGCAAGCAAGAGGTCCATGTTTGTATTTTCCAGGTCGTCAACAGAGGGGTGGGTTTTTTTGGTAAGAGCAAGCTGGGTTATCCACCTCTTATCGGAGGATATCAGTCCTCCTATCCTATGGGGCCCAACACGAGAAGAGGCTTCAGCAGGGACCAGTCCTCTATTAGAGAGGGGCTGCCTCTCTTAAGGTGGGCGTACACTGGTCAGTGGGGGTGGTTAGCCCCTCCCACCGGCGACTCCAATGCCTGGCATCACCCATTACCCGCAAATATGAGTGACTTACAACCGGATCACTGAAGCCCGACTCTTAACAGACTTGGTATGCACCCAATGTGGTCTACCAGAGGGTGATGGCGTCTAAATTGGCACAGGTTGAGATGGAATGCCGTCCATCCCACATTGTGCCAAATCCAAAGCAGCAGCCAAAGCATAATCAAACAAGCCAAAGTCGTCAACAAGTTCAAGCCCATAAAGGAAGAGATGAGAGAATAAAAAAATTAACCAAAAGGAAAAGAGAAAGTGCTGACTGATTTTGTTGGATCAACAGTTGGTCACCGATATCCAGTGGGAAGGTAGTTCCCATTGTTCATTAGAGCCCAGCTGCTAATCCCTAAGCCCCCCATCCTCATCAAGGCTTCAGCATCTGGGGGGGGGGGTGGGCTGGAGGTTGAAGTGGAATGGGGTAACTGTGACTAGGATCAGGATCAGTGACTGGGGTGGGAGCTGTGGCAGGAGCAGGAGCGGTGATTGGAGTGGGATTAGTAAGTAGCCGACACGTGGTCTGGAGCGAGGAGCACTCTGGGGCTTTGGTGGCTGTGCTGTTGCTGCTGTGGAGGGAGGGATGGTCTGCAGTGCTTCTAATCTCCTGAGCCACTCTGGACATTTCCAGTTCCAGGCGTGGTGGGATCCAGCACAGTTGGGGCACTTTGGATGGGTGTCCAACCCATTCTTGTGAACGTCAATACAATCTTGCGTGGGGTGCCGACGGCTGCAGACTCCACAGACCATTGGACTCTGCAGGCAGTCTTGTGGTGGCTGAAACGTTGGCAGTTGAAACACCAAAGTGGCTCAACTTCCAGGTCGACTAGGGGGAACTTTCCCCGGAGTCCAAGGTCTAGTGTTTCTGGAATCTTGCCGATGAAGGTAATGACGACTCTCCTGGTAGGCTGCTTGCGGCTGCCCAAATGACGCTCTACATGGAGGACGTTGCTGCAATCAGTGATGAAAGACAGCGGCATGTCGGTGGGGGAAATTACAGGCAACTGCCTTCCATAACTTCTTAGCTGGGTCGAGGTAGGTCAATGAGGCCTCCCTCTGAGGCAGAAGGCACTGTTGTGGTCTTCTGGGGTGATGATTGGGTCACCCTTAAGGTTGGTCCTTGCTTTGATCCTGATACTTAGATTTGCTGTAGC
>NC_090767.1:52819127-52831627 GCF_036898095.1 Palaemon carinicauda | reverse complement strand
AGGTAGGTAGGTAGGTAAGAAGTTAGTAGGTAGGTAGGTAGGTAGGTAAGTAGTTAGTAGGTAGGTAGGTAGGTAGGTAAGTAGTTAGTTGGTAGGTAAGTAGGCAAGTAGGTAGGTAAGTATGTAATTAGGTAGGTAAGTAGGCAAGTAGGTAGGAAGAAAGTAGTAGGTAGGGTAGGTAGGCAAGTAGGTAGGTAAGTATGTAATTAGGTAGGCAAGTAGGCAAGTAGGTAGGTAAGCAAGTAGGCAGGTATGCAAGTAGGTAGGTAAGTAGGTAGGTAGGTAAGTAGGTAGGTAGGTAAGAAGTTAGTAAGTAAGTAGGTAGGTAGGTAGGTAGGTAGGTAGGTAAGCAGTTAGTAGTAGGTAGGTAGGTAAGTAGTTAGTAGGTAGGTAGTATGTAGCAGTAGGTAGGTATGTAGGCAGGTAGGTAGGTAGGTAGGTATGTAGGCAAGTAGGTAGGGTAGGTATGTAGGCAAGTAGGTAGGTAAGTAGGTAGGTAGGTAAGTAGGTAGGTAGGTAGGTAGTTAGTTGGTAGGTAGGTAGGTAGGCAAGTAGGTAGGTAGGTAGGCAAGTAGGTAGGTAGGTATGTAGGCAAGTAGGTAGGTATGTAGGCAAGTAGTAGGTAGGTAGGCATGTAGGTAGGGTAGGTAGGCAAGTAGGTAGGTAGGTATGTAGGTAGGTAGGTAGGCAAGTAGGTAGGTAGGTATGTAGGCAAGTAGGTAGGTAGGTAGGTAGGTATGTAGGCAAGTAGGTAGGTAAGTAGGTAGGTAGGTAAGTAGGTAGGTAGGTAAGTAGTTAGTGGTAGGTAGGAAAGTAGGTAGGTAGGTAGGAAAGTAGGTAGGTAGGTAGGAAAGTAGGTAGGTAGGTAGGCAGGCAAGTAGGTAAGGCATGTAGGTAGGTAGGTAGGCATGTAGGTAGGTAGGTAGGTAAGTAGTTAGTAGGTAAGTAGTTAGTAGGTAGGTAGGTAGGCAAGTAGGTAGGTAGGTAGGTAAGTAGTTAGTTGGTAGGTAGGCAAGTAGGTAGGTAAGTAGGCAAGTAGGTAGGTAAGTAGGCAAGTAGGAAGGTATGCAAGTAGGTAGGTAGGTAGGCAGACAGGGAGGTAGGTAGGTAGACATGTAAGTAGGTAGGTAGGTAGAGAAGTATGTAGGTAGGTAGGTAATATATCAGTCATATATAAAATATGAAGAGAGACTCGAGTTAACATGAAAAACTCAAAAGTAATTCTCTTCAATATTTGCAATTTGGAACAATATAAAAAAAAAGGATGATTATCAAATCCTTAATATTCTTTGCAATATTCACAAACTATTATCAATGATCAGTACCTCTGGCAACTCCACATCCAAAGCTTTGCAACATCTCAATTTAGACTCGATTTAAAACATCAACATCATGACTATATAGTTTCACCATCACCAACACTATTTCACAATATTTCCACAACCTCTGCAATGTTTCTCTGCTTTTCCTAACATTATTATAAGTAAAAAACCTTTAATTACTTACATGATTAACTATGAACACTATAATGCACTATCTCAGAATGTATAATGTATGATGTATGACAGAAGCCCACCAAAGTCTTCCAGTCAGACAAAACTGGGAAAGTAAAACTGGAAGACCACAAGACTCTTCTAAAGGGTTTACCCTGTCAGCCAATCAGAGACAAGCACCAGACAGAGGTTTCAAATGCTGTCCTGCTGAGATCATTTGAAGACTTAACTCTCTAACAAGATCATTAAGGTGTTTACAATCAAATTTCCAAATTCTGACAGAACTGAGAATAAATTTCTAGAATAAATATCCATTAATGTGTCAAGCTTGAAACACAAATGTCTTCATTTGACCAATTTGAACTGAGATTAGGGGACTACATTGTCACCTCTATAAACGAAACTGCAATATAGAGTGGTTCAGAAGGAAATAAATGGAATATTCAAATAGTTATACAGTAAGTGAATCAAATACAGTTGAATTTTGATAATTTGTTAACATTCCCGGCACGAGGGTTCTGTATTCATAAGTTATATCATTAAAGGAAATAAAGCGAAGTATCATTTGATGTAACGAAATACAAAAAACCGTTTTAGTATGTCACTTTGACAGTTTCACATTCATAACAGATCTAGGTTAGCCTATAGGTCCACCTTGTCTTACCTTGGGTGGAGAGGGGGTTGGTTGCTGATCATATGTATATATGGTCAGTCTCCCGGGCATTGTCCTGCTTGATAGGGCAATATCACTGTCCCTTGCCTCTGCCATTCATGGGCGCCTTTTAAATCTTTAAACAAAATTTCACAATGGTGCTTCTCTTGCTAAGGCTAAGAAATGTTGTTGATATGAACCCAAATCTGCTTCATGAATGTGGGGTTGTCTTCATAATTGAGAGAGAGAGAGAGAGAGAGAGAGGAGAGAGAGAGAGAGAGAGAGAGAATTTCTTTACTATACATGACAAACTCATGGTTCATGCTTGTCCTATTCTGATTTAAATGTTTCTTAAAATCATTGCTTGTCATGGGTAGGTGAACTTGCATGGGAAAAAAATGTTTTTTACTGCAAATATTTAAAATCATAACGAGTCGTGAAATGTTCAACATAATGGACGAAATACTCCCACTTTTGTGGTTATTGAATATGGTTCATCGCGAAGGCAAATATTCAGTAGTACCCGCAACAAACAGCTGAACAAAATAGAAGATTGCAAAGGTAATTTTAAACAATCACTGGCTTTATATCCAGTTAACAGACCTGTCATTTAATGGTGACTACCAATATTGTCAGTAGCCCCGTCATTGTGATGTAAACAGAGCAGTTTTAGGCCCTGCCGCTTCCTTTCCTTGGGGGCTGTTTGAGGCCCTGCCGCTTCCTTACCTTGGGGCTGTTTTAGGCCCTGCCGCTTCCTTTCCTTGGGGCTGTTTGAGGCCCTGCCGCTTCCTTACCTTGGGGCTGTTTTAGGCCCTGCCGCTTCCTTTCCTTGGGGCTGTTTGAGGCCCTGCCGCTTCCTTACCTTGGGGCTGCTTTAGGCCCTGCCGCTTCATTTCCTTGGGGCTGTTTTAGGCCCGCCGCTTCCTTTCCCTGGGGCTGTTTTAGGCCCGGCCGCTATAATATATATGCACATATATATATATATATATGCATATATATATATATATATATGCATATATATATATATATACATACATATGCATATATATATATATATATATGCATATATATATATATATATATAAGCATATATATATATGCATATAATATATATATATGCATATATATATATGCATATATATATATATATATATATGCAATATTATATATGCATATATATATATATATATATATGCATATATATATATGCATATATATATGCATATATATATATATATATATGCATATATATATGCATATATATATATGCATATATATATATGCATATATATATGCATATATATAATGCATATATATATATATATATATGCATATATATATGCATATATATATATATATATAGCATATATATATATATATAGATGCATATATATATATATATATATACATATATGCATATATATATGCATATCTATATATGCATATATATATATATGCATATATATATATATATATATATGCATATATATATATATATATATGCATATATACTGTATATATGCATATATATATATATATATGCATATATATATATATATGCATATATATATATATATATATGCATATATATGCATATATATATATATGCATATATATATATATATATATGCATATATATATATATATATGCATATATATATATATATATATATATGCATATATATATATGCATATATATATATATATATATATGCATATATATATGCATATATATAATATATATACATACATATATATATATATATATATGCATATATATATATATACATACATATATATATATATATATATATGCATATATATATAACGGATTTTGAGCGAAGCGAAAAATCTATTTTTGGGTGAGATGGCCATGTAGTCCTGATGGAAGTTCCTATAGGGTAGCTTCCTAGGGTATATTACAACTACGGCGATATTCCCAGAGAATTTACCTTAAGGTACCAGAATTCTAACTCCTGAGCGAGTATCCCTCGTGAAAGGGATATCGCGACATATCAAGAGGACGTATTCTAGACACGTCACATGGCAATCTACATCCTGGACAGAGATTTCGTCTCGTAGGAGGTGATTGGCGAGATACGAATTCGGGAAAGAAAAAGGGGAGCCGCTCCAAGGCTTCCCTATCCCCGATTCGTATGCGTGCCTGGCGCCAATCCTGGCGCCATCTGTATTCCTTGTAGCGTATACGAGGTGCTACAGATACTGTATGTAGGGAGGGGTCCTACAGCCCTTTCTTAGAAAGGCAAGGGCGGGTCCATCAGGACGACATGGCCATCTCACCCAAAAATAGATTTTCGCTTCGCTCAAAATCCGTTTTTTGGGCTCAAGCCATGTCGTCCTGATGGAAGTGTACCAGAGCATTACTGTATCTGTGGATTCTCAGAACGTGCCGTACTCCCCGGAGGTAATTTTTTCCCGGTCGACTAGACCTAGAGACCTAAGATGTTACCGTTATACATCTTTTCAACTAACTATAAACTATGTTAGAGCTTCCTGCCCCCTACAGGGAAGAGTCCTACTAGACTCTGGAAAAGTCTCGGAGAGTAAATATATCTATGTATGAATACCAGGCTAGCTAATATAGTGGTCTCGCCCTATATTAAGTAAAGCATAGTTTGTAAAGGACCACTGCGTAAATATGAAATATCGACCAGTTTTCCGCACAATACTTGTATTGGACAAAGGTTTTATATCTGCATAGGAGGAAAACCAATGCAACATAGCTTGCATAAAGGAACAATTCTATTAGAATTATCCCAGATAAGGTACATAGAATGAATGCTCAATTATACCAATAAATTGACACAGGTGAAGGAGACGCAAGGTTCTCAAGAACCAGATTATTGACAGGCAATAAATAGACAGGTTAACCACAATTATATATATATATATATAAGAAGAGGATAACCCAAAACTTTAAGCATAAGTATGATAGTAAACAGAGCTTGTTTGTCTGAAAGAAAAAACATTAGATGCCACTTTTAAGATACCGAGGTATCAAAGTCATAAAAACCTGTATTACAAATCAATGACATTAGCGTTAGAAACGCTCGGCACACATGTCTGCACTTATGCTAGGTTCACCTTCGGAAATGGAACAGTCTGGATGGGCAACACAGTGCCCTCACTTAGTTTGTAGTACAGTATGTAACTACACACTCACCCTGGAATTAATCGTCCCAATTAAGACCCACTGTTCCTCGCAGAGTTAAACAGTAGGGTTAACACCGCGACCCCACTGCTACCACAGATCTCTTTTAGTTCCTCTACTTGCTTCGCATAGTGGCGAAAGAACACTCTGGAAGACTTCCAGCCAGTGTATGAACGGAGATGTTCAAAATCCATACAATTAAAGAAATTTAAGGATGAGGCAACTTTCCTCGGATCGTGACCTGCGGGTGTATTGTCAGGATCCGCTCTGCGAATAAAATATGTGATTTTCGCTCTGAGTTGATTCAGAGATAAATTTGAGCCTGATGTTTCTCCCCTGAATAGTTGACCACCCTTGAAGTCTGAAGTTCTATGAAGATAGACCTTTAGGCATTCTACTGGACATAGAGATGCCATCTTCTTTCAGAGGGCAGATTCTCCAGGGACCCCACCTGTTGGTGGGTAACTCATTCTTGGCGAGAAACGTAGGATCCGGAAACAGGTTCAGTTCTTCCCCATCCAGGAACTGAACACGACCTGCCTCTTCTCAAGAGGCTACAATCTCACTAACCCTGGCCCCGGACGCGAGTGCAAAATAGGAAAATAACTTTTTGTGTCAAATCCCTTTAACGCACACTCTTCATTGCTCAACAGAGAAGCGAAATGAAGAACTTGTCTAAAGACCATGAAATGGGCTTGGAGGTGCTGAAGGTCTGAGCCTAGCACAGGCTTTCGGGACTTTATTAAAGATCTCGTTACCTAGGTCGACCTGGAAGGCATATAGAATGGGTCTTGTCAAAGCAGACTTACACGCTGAAATCGTGTTCGCTGCCAACCCTTGACCATGGAGGTGGGGAGAAAAGATAAGCAGAAGTCTGTCAAGATCTCCTGCGGAATCTTCGCCTTGACAAAAGGCCACCCATTTTCTCCAAGATGACTCATATTGCCTTCTAGTAGATTTGCACTTATATTCCTCAAGGAAGTCTATACTGGCTTTCGAAATCCCGAAACGCTTTCTCGCCGCTAAGGAGAGAAAATCATGAGCTGCAGGGTCCGGGTTTTCTGTAATGAAGCGCAGACAGTTGACTTCTGGACTCGCTGGGTCAGAACTGGATCTGGTAGTGGTGCAAACTTCAGCTACAGTTCCAATGCCAGGAGGAACCACACGCTGTTCGGCCACTTGTGGGCCACTATTGCCGCTACCCTTTGAAGGATCTCAGTTTGTTGAGGACCCTCAACAGAAGGTTGTGAGGAGGGAACAGATAAATCTTGGACCATCTGTTCCAGTCGAGGGACATCGCGTCCACTGCTTCCGCTAAGGGGTCCTCGTACGGGGCACGTACAGGGGCAACTTCTTGTTGTCTTTCGTCGCAAAGAGGTCTATCTGCAGTTCTGGGACTGACTCAGAATGAAGGAGAATGATCCTGCGTCTAAGGACCATTCCGACTCTATCGGTGTGAACCTGGATAGAGCGTCCGCTGTCACATTGCGGACTCCTTGAAGGTGAACTGCCGACAGGTACCACTTCTTCTTTTCCGCCAATCGGAAGACGGCCAACATCACCTGGTTGAGAGGTGGTGACCTCGATCCTTGTCGATTCAAGTATCTCACACTTACCTCGCTGTCTATCACCACCTTATGTGGATCGAATGACGCGGGGAGACTTTCTTTAAGGTAAGGAGCACTGCCCTAGCTTCTAGAAAGTTTTATGTGAAAGGTCTTGAATAGCCTGGACCAAGTCCCCTGGACTTTTTTCCGATGAGAGTGACCTCCCCATCCCTCCTTCGAGGCGTCTGAGTGAATTGTCACCGACGGGGGAGGTGGCTGAAGAAGAACCTGACTTCTTTAAATGTCTGGCTTTGGACCAAGGCCTGAGAAGAGTACTTAGCCGAAGCGGCTGGTCTTCTCAGATATCTTCACGCGTTTGATGCATAACTTCTCCAAACTCCGATTGCATCTTTTAGCTGTGCTCTTAGCACTGGGTCTGTCACCGAAGCAAACTGGAGAGAGCGCAGTACTCTCTCCTGCTCGTGTCTTGATATCCTTTCGGAATCTTGAAGTCTCTTGACAGAACCCGCTATCTCCTTCCTTTTCTTCGCCGGGGTGGAGAAACGGTGTGACAAAAGGTCCCAGTGGATTCCCAGCCACTGGAACTTTTGAGATGGAGAAAGTCGAGACTTTTTCTGTTGATCTTGAAGCCTAGGTACTCTAGGAACTGGATCACTTGACTGGAAGCTTGCAAGCATTCTGTCTCGGATGCTGCCCACACCAACCAGTCGTCCAGGTAGGCTACTACCTGAATTCCCTTTAGGCGAAATTGTTTGAGAGCTACGCTCGCAAGCTTCGTAAAAATCCTTGGGGCTATGTTTAGCCCGAATGGCATGGCTCCGAAGGCGTATAGTCTTCGTTGTAGCCTGAACCCTAGGTAGGGGGAGAGTCGATGGCTAATTGGAATGTGCCAGTAGGCGTCTGACAAGTCTATAGAGACGGAATATGCCCTCTTGGGCAGTAAGGTCCTTATGTGTTGCAGTGTTAGCATTTTGAATTTGCAATTCACTATGAACTTGTTAAGTGGCGACAAGTCCAGAATGACTCTGAGCTTTTCCGAGTCTTTCTTGGGAACACAAAACAGCCTCCCTTAGAAATTGATGGGCTTCACCCTTTTTCTCCAACAGTTCTTGAACGTACTCCTCCATAACGGGGGTGGAGTGTTGGAAAAACCGAAGGCACGGGGGTGGAGTGCTGTATCAGCTCCCGCCCAGTCCATTCTTGAGTAGGCTGTGGGCCCAGGGATCGAAGGTCCACCGATCCCGAAATTTCAGAAGTCTCCTTCCTACCGGTATCACCTCACTTGGAATGCCGTCCTGAGGTCTTGCCTTCCTGACCACGACCACCCCTGAATCCCCTTCCCCTTGAGGGGCGTCTAGACGAGCCTCTGGCTGCTCCTCTAGGCTTTGCTCGAAGGGAAGTAGACTGCCCTTCGAACGCTGGGGTGAATGCCGTGGACTGTGTCGACACGGCCTGGGGTACCCACTGAAAGGTGGTCGGGGTTTGTGCCACGATCTGGGGCACTGGGGGCAATGGCAATTGCAGTTGCTGTTGCTGTCTAAGAGGCTTGGCTGGCCGAGACGGTAGCCTAGTCCTCATAGTCTTCCTCTTTGGTTGAGGACCCTCATCCGGGGAAGACTTTCTTTTGATAGCCAGGCCCCACTTCTGGAGAAGGTTTCTATTCTCCAAGGCGGCTTTATCAACAACTTCTTTGACCAAGTCGGTAGGGAAAAAGGTCTTTTCCCCAAATGTTGGAGGAGATTAGTTTCTTTAGCTCGTGCCTCACCGTAGCCGAGGTAAACACGAACTCCCTACAAGCTCTCCTTGCCTTGACGAAGCCATAAAGGTCCTTCGTCACTGTGGCCAGATGAGGCTTGGCCACTACCATGAACATTTCATGGACCTTGGGGTCACTTGCCATCGTCTCGAGAGTAGTCTGAAGAGACATTGAGGCAGTCAGTCTTTCTTTTGTATCGAACTCACTTTGCAAAAGAAAGTCAGACAGCTTAGGGAGGTCCTTGCCGAACTGACGTCCGGCAATATCAGCCTCCAACTTTCCCACTGAGAACGTAAGATGGACGTCCTTCCAGTCTTTGTGGTCCATAGGCAGGGCCAGCGACAAGGGTTTACACTCCTCTAGGGAGGGGCAAGACTTGCCGGCCTCGATTGCTTTTAGTACAGCCAGAAATCCTTTCTGTAAAAAGGGGAAGGCTCTAGTAGGCGAGGACACAAAGGAAGGGAGCTTCCTATTCAATGCAGCTACCTTTGAGTTAGAGAAGCCCCTCTCTTTCATCGAGGATGAAAGTAGAGCTTGAGCCTTAGCATGGTCCATCACTATGACCTCCTTCGGCTCTGTCTCCTCCTTTGAAGCTGGTTCCTTCCTCAGCCGGACATAACAGTCCGGATATGATGCCTTGCTGGGCCAGAATTCCACCCTCCAGGGGAACTGAGCCCAGCTTATCCGAGATGACGATCTTTCCAGTCGTCATCGGCATGTGCTCAGCATACCTCCATGGGTTAGCATCTGAGCACAAGGGAAGGTCTTTCACATTGAGCTTTTTCTGGGGCCCATGTGATTCTGCAAGGCACTGCATTCGCAGTTCCATTGCAGCCGCCTTCTCCTGATTCTCCTTCTGCATTTGTTGGATCATTCCAACAATAGAAGAGAGGGCCTGTCCCAGCTCTACTGGGAGACCGGCCGATGTAGAGGGGCTTGAACTTCATCCTGGGCTTCTGCCAGGAGGTCTTCCTCCTGACACCCGTCCACATCAGACATCCTGTCATCTAGCTGGATGTCTTGCATCGCGACCGCGACTTCAGCATCCACCTGGATCTGAACTTAGGGGATCTCCTCTTGAGGCTGGGGAATCACTGCATCAGCTGATGCCTTAGGGAAAGGATACGCCCTCATCTTCTCACTTGGAAGATAAGGGCCAGAAGTGTTCTTTTGGAAGCCCCTTACCCAGGTACGAAGCTTCTTCCTAGCTATTTAAATGTCTCATTAATCAGGTTAGTGCACACAGTACATACCTGAGGGTCCCAATACCGGAGATCATCCTTGGAGACAGCGTATGCTGCGTGTCTCCTACAAAACGCATGTCCGCAGAGGTTCTTGCTGCTGACATTGCAGAAAGCACTTCCCCACTTCGGAGTGTCCTTCTGTAAAGAGAAGAAATTTCCATGAGTATCAAGTGAACTATGTATCACTGGATATGCATAGTATAGCATAACAATTCAGAAAGGAAAGACACACACTTGTGTTTCCCTCACAACCCATTGTTGCAGCCTTCCAGATAATAAAATCAAAAATGGTTTATCTCTTCTAGAGTAACCAATGCAAGGTTTCCAGAGGAAACAGGTGGAGCTCACACCTAAGCAATGATTTTAAAATCCTGGATAATAGACAGGGAAGAACTCAGCTTCCTATCTGAGGGCAACAGCAAAGGGGTGTGCAAGAAAACACAATAGTGTTAGAAGACACAGTGCTGTACCAAAACCCTTACTATAGTTTTCCTCTTACTGTATATGCTATACAGAAGAATACTAGTACAGTATAGGGGGATGTGTGCCGGCCTGCCTTTGCCGGCCGGCACACACCACAACTAGCTTTAAAGTATACTACTTAACAGCTATAGGGCGGCAGCACTCTGGTTCAAATGCCTGTGCCGGTCGGCAGCAACTGCCGGCCGGTAACAGCCAGTGTTGGCCGGCAATGGCTGCCGGCCAGCAACTACACAAGGTAGTACCCAGCTGCCGGCCACACTCTTGGTGACCGGCAGACAAGGGCTGACATAAGCCGGCCGGCAAAGGTACAAGACCGATGCCAGCCGGCAGCAAAAGAACCAGAGGACTACACCTGCCCGGCTGCCGGCCTCATAGGCCGGCAGCCGGGACAGGTACAGCACTAGAAGAAAAATAGAATGGATGCCGGGATAAGAGTGTACACAACCTCCAAGCCCGGCAACCGAAAGAGTGCATATAAGGAAGGGGAGAAACTAATTCAGGCTTCCTTGACCAATGCCGTCCGGCTCTGCCGGCAGGCATGGATGAGGGACCAAGAGAGGTCCGGGCAGCACTCGAAAACATAAGACCCTTGCCGGCCAGCAGCTCTGCCGGCCGGCAAGGGGCTGAGTCAATTCCACATCCCAACCTATACTAGGTCCAGAAGTAGAACGACGTACAGTACAGTAAGACCCCTGCCGGCCAGCTCTGCCGGCCGGCAAGGGGCTGAGTCAATTCCACATCCTAACCTATACTAGGTCTAGATGTAGAACGACGTACAGTACAGTAATGGCTAGGCCATTACGGAGATAGAGGGGGAAGGGACAAGAGGGTCCTGCCAACCTTGCTTTAGCTTCCAGAGCACCAAAGCAAGGAAGGCGTTGCTACTCCCAAGGGAAGAACTTATCCTCCCCCGAGAACAGCAACAGGACTAGTCTGGTAGATCACAAAAGAAGGAATCATAACTACAGAAACCTTCGGTAGTGACCTAAGGGAGCTAAGCTCCCTTTGTATGTGTTAGGTCAGCGAGGGGGACTCAGCCCCAAGCCAGACAACACAGACTCAGACTAAAAACTCTGTTGTTCTGTCCCTCTTGAACCATAACTACAGGAACAGGAAGGTACAGTAACACCCTAGTATAGTTTTATCGAAAATAAATTCGGAAAAAACCACTTAGGGATAAGCCCAAGGCTTAAACAGAGGGAAAGGGATTGCATACCTTCTCCGAAGAAAAGAAAGCAACCGGGGAGTATGATAAAGTATACTAAGGCTCCATAAGCAACTAGCCTAGGCACCAAGAGAATCGATTACCTAATTCACCGAAACTCACACGTATACAATCTTGGAAATATTCCACACAGTCTAAAATGTATAAAATATAGCCTAAAGCTTCAATAAAATTTTAATTACACTCGGAAAAACCAAAATCATGCATGAAGTACTAGGACCAAATGACTAGGCTACATGGCCTAGCGTAGGCCAGAATGGCGAATACTTCGCCAAATAATACTAAGCACGAAAGGAAATCCTATGTAATGCTAAATAGCTAAAATTTATTAAAGCAAAACAACCAGGAATGTCGCTCTGACTAACTAATTTATACCTAGCGAGCGACAGTGTCCAGGACACCTCTGGTAGGCTACGGCTCTTGTATCAAAGATTAATCCTATTAATCACTCAAAATTTAACCAAGAGCCTACATTTATACATAAAAGACACTATACTCAACTTATCAGAGGCCAACGAAGACGGAGAAGCCATGAAAAGCCGAATAAATCCAAGATTTGCGAGAAAAACAGGAAAAAACACCGAGTTGTTAAGCTACGCAAAAAGGAATACAGATGGCGCCAGGATTGGCGCCAGGCACGCATACGAATCGGGGGATAGGGAAGCCTTGGGAGCGGCTCCCCTTTTTCTTTCCCGAATTCGTATCTCGCCAATCACCTCCTACGAGACGAAATCTCTGTCCAGGATGTAGATTGCCATGTGACGTGTCTAGAATACGTCCTCTGATATGTCGCGATATCCCTTTCACGAGGGATACTCGCTCCAGGAGTTAGAATTCTGGTACCTTAAGGTAAATTCTCTGGGAATATCGCCGTAGTTGTAATATACCCTAGGAAGCTACCTTTAAG
>NC_090767.1:52809127-52814127 GCF_036898095.1 Palaemon carinicauda | reverse complement strand
TTACTCCTGTTATATCTATAAAGCGTATACTACGTATTTTGTCCAGTTTGCGCATTATTCTGATAATCAATTACTTTAAACTAGGTGTTGACTATTAACTAGATACTTTATCATAACGAGAATAATTAGTATTTATATAAATTAAAATGTGACATTGAAAAGTTATCGTATTAAGCTGGTATAAATTAAAAGGAAATGTAAACTAGAACGTGCTAATCAGGTATGTTTAAAGTAAAAAATACCTTTGCGTTTTTAAAGCCTTGTTTACTGATTCGGTAAAATTGTTGTAAAAGTTTGTGATGTTAAGCTTGTCGTTTGAGTAGTTATGAAGTAGTTAGCCGCGTGTTCAAGATCTCGAGCGTAAAAAAAAAAAAAAAAAAAAAAAAAAAAAAAAAAAAAAAACGGTGAATAAAAGTTTTATAGTATCGTAAGTTTCGCGAGACTCAATTTTGTATTTAAGCTATTTTTGTGTAAGGTGATCTAATCATATAATTCTGTAATTTTGTGATCTCTCGATCTTGTAATTTTGTGATCGCTATTTTGTATTTCTGTGATCGAAAGATTGTTATTTTGCGATCGTATGATCTTATATTTATTCTTGTAAAGTTTGGATATTTATTTTAATTTGTACTTATCTTGCGCCACAGGCGACATTCAAAATGCCTTTCAACTTACAACAATTTATTGTATCACCACGGGATCATGTGGAATCTCTCACAGTTGCCACAAAAACTGACCTAAAGAATCTAGCTCGCCATTATGATGTACAGGTTCCCGCAACTGCCGTAAAATGTGTAATTCTCAGTCATATTTTGAACTTCCTTGTAGATGAAGATATTGTTCCAGAAGAAGAACTGGCTGACGTACGAGCTCTAACCGTTACCAATCCAAATGGTGACTTAGATAAACTAAATCTACAGCTGGAGTTGGAAAAGATGAAGATGCAAGCCGCAACTGCAGCGGCAACTGCCGCAACTGCAGCGGCAACTGCCGCAACTGCCGCCGCTGAGGTAGAAGAAAGGAAAGCCGCTGCTGCTGAACGAGCCGCAACTGTCGCCGCTGAGTTAGAAGAGAGGAAAGCCGCTGCTGCTGAACGAGCCGCAACTGCCGCCGCTGAGTTAGAAGAGAGGAAAGCCGCTGCTGCTGAGCGCACGGCTGCTGCTGCTGCTTCCCTAGAACGTATCAAGGCGGAAACTGCTGCGGAAGCTGCTGCAACTGCTTTGGAGCAACAAGAAAAAGAAAGTGAACAGAAAAACAAAGCTCTCCGTGTTAGGCTGCAGATTGAGAGAGAAGCGGCTACAGTAACAGAACGGGATCTGGCATTTATAAGACTGAAAGAAAAGGAAGAAGGTAAGCTAATTCCCGAACCCTTTGATGTGGGCAAGGTGCAGAAATTGCTGCCCACATTTGAAGAACGGGAACCTGATAACTACTTTTCTGTGTTTGAAGACACAGCCAAGAATCTCAATTGGCCTCAGGACAAATGGTATTTAATCATCCGGAACTCATTTAAAGGTAAAGCATTATCTGTATGTGCCACTATGTTAGAGGAACATGATTATTTCATAATTAAACAGGCAATCCTTGATGCTTATTCTATTACTGCGGAAGGTTATAGGCAAATATTTCGTAATAGTCAGAAGCAAGTTCAGCAGACCTTTTTAGAATTTATGAATGGAAAGATTAAACAGTTTCAGAAGTGGGTAGACAAAGTAGATGTCAAAACTTTTGAGCAGTTGAAAGATTTAATAGTAATGGAGGAGTTCTTAAGGAAAATACCAGGTAGCATTAATGTGTATCTAAGAGAGCAGAATGAATCTGACCCTAAGAAAGCCGCTTTAAAGGCAGATGACTATGCTCTTATTCATAAAGTAGGTAAAACCCCATATAGAGAAACTAGACCTAAGGAAACTTGTACATACTGCAAACAAGAAGGACATCATATTTCAGAATGTCCTGATCCACATTGTGCAGCTTCATACTTAAAGAGAAAACCTAATCCCCCTCAATTCTCTCCTAAGCAAATGAATCTGCCCAAACAGGAACCAAAACCTAAGGTGGAGAAGAAAAAGACCTTCCATTGTGCATCACACGAGTCCCAAGCGTTTGCACCCTTCACTTGCTCAGGCAAAATAAATGGTAAACCTGTAACCATACTCAGAGACACTGGATCCTCTCAAACGATCGTCTCTCCTAAAGTAATACGACCTAAAGGTGAAACTCACAGGTATGTTGCAGTTAATGACCTAACCAGTAAGTCTATGTTGCCTCTCATTAATGTAAACCTTCATTGTCCTTATTTCTCTGGAACTACTGAAGTAGCTGTAAATCCAGAACTGTTACCATGCAAGAATGTAGATGTAATCCTGGGTAATGACATAGCTAACTCTGTTGTCTTAACAAACTTAATAGCAGTATCTCCAGGTGATGTTGTACAGGAGGAATGCTTAGCAGTGACACGAAGCAGTAAAAAGGACACCCCTACTGAATCATCATCAAACCCGTTGCCAGTCTCTGAACCTATGGATTTCAACGAGTTGATGAGTACATATAAGATCCAGCCTGATTCCTTTACCTATCAACAAAGGAAAGATGTCACTCTACAGCAGTGTTTCAACCAAGTGAAACCAAAGGATACCAACAAGTGTTCTTATTTTTATATTAATAATAATGTACTAATGAGAAAATTCAGGTCCAGCAAGAAAAGTCATCTAGAAACCTGGAAGGATCTATTCCAGATAGTTGTTCCTAAGGATATAAGACCTCTGATCCTAGAATTGTCCCACTCTGCTGACTCTCATCTTGGTATCACTAAAACATATGAACGCATCAGTCAAGACTTTTATTGGCCAAACAGGAAGAATGACATTAAAGAGTACGTAAAAACATGTACAACATGTCAAAAAGTAAGTAGTCCTAATGTGAAAGTACCAGTTGCACCATTAAAACCTATACTTGTGCCTAAAGAACCTTTCAGTAAGATCATAGTAGATTGTGTAGGCCCTTTGCCTAAGACAAAAAGGGGACATGAATACTTGCTTACGGCCTTATACCCCACTACCCGTTATCCATTTGCAGTACCTTTAAGAAACATTTCAGCCAAGAACATCCTAAAGTCACTAGTGTCCGTATTTACTGTTGTAGGATTTCCAACTGAACTACAATGTGATCAAGGAACCAATTTCATGAGTCATGCTTTTAAAACAGCTATGAAAGATTACCATATAACCCAAGTCTCATCCTCAGCTTACCATCCACAGACCAATGGAGCATTAGAACGCACTCACCAGACCATTAAAAATCTTCTCCGGAAATACATCCATAGTTCAGGTAACGAGTGGGATTGCGATTTGGAACTGATCATGTACGTCATACGAGGAGTTCGAAATCAGTCTACTGGTATGTCACCTTTTGAACTACTCTTCGGTCGACGACCACGAACTATCCTCAGTTCAGTCAAAGAACGCATCCTGAAGTTGGGAGATAATGAGGTACCTCTTTCCCAATATATTTCAGAACTCAACAAGAAACTTTCAGATCTTCACTCCATTGCCAAAACTAACTTGATAACAGCTCAAGAGAAGATGAAGATTAACTATGATAAAAAAGGCTAAAACCAGAAGTTTCAAAGTAGGAGATGCAGTGCTGCTATACCATCCGATTGCAGGCTCTCCCCTACGAGAGAAATACCAGGGACCTTATACCATCACTCAACGTATCTCGCCAACCAACTATATAATCGCCACTCCAGATAAGCGTAAGTCTACTCAATTAGTCCACATAAACCTCTTAAAGGCCTATTTGTCTCCCTCAACAGCTGAAAGTAAAACGGTAATGATTACTAGTTCCATACCATACATAGATTGTCCTATGGATCAATTTGCAGATGATCCAATAACTGCATCTTGGCAGGATTCTCAAAACTCAAAGATCTTGGAAAACTTATCAGACTATCTACAACCCTTATCTGCATCAAAACGTAAATCTTTAGTAGCTTTATTCCATGAATTTCCTAGTATAACTTCAGATAAACCAGGCAGATGCACCATGCTAGATCATGACATCAAACTACAACCAGGTGCTGCACCCATTAAACAAGCTTTCTATCGAACATCACAGAAGAAATTGGGTATCATAAAAGAAGTTTTCTCAAGGTTGAAACAACATGGATTAACAATCAACTTAGCAAAAAGTAATTTTTGTAAAGGTCAGGTATCTTACCTTGGTCATCGAGTTGGCAGTGGTAAAGTATTACCCCATGATGCAAATATTAGCGCCATAACTTCTTATCCTGTTCCAACTACCAAACAGGAATTAAAAAGATTTCTAGGTATGGTAGGATATTACTCTAAGTTCAGTCCAAATTTCTCACCATTCACAGGACCACTATTTGCTTTAACTTCCTCAAAAGTAAATTTTTCTTGGAGCCAACAACATGATCAAATATTTAACCAGCTAAAAACTTACTTGTCATCTCCTCCTATATTAATGGCACCTAACCTCACCAAACCATTCTATCTCCAAACAGACGCTAGTGATCTTGGATATGGGGGCATTTTATTACAGCATCCTGCTCCAATAACAGCCATAACAGGAAACCTGCCCCCACTAGCTGATCTGTTACCAGTCTCTTATTCCAGTGGACGATTTATGGGTTCCCAACTAAATTGGCCCACTGTGGAGAAAGAACTATTCGCCATCGTAGCTACCATCCAAAGATACGAGATTTATGTTGATGGACAAGACACGATCTACGTCTACAGTGACCACTCTCCTCTGTCGCATCTCCATAGGTCCACTACTCTCAACCCTAAACTTTTAAGATGGTCATACATACTCTCTGCACATAATATCCAAGTAATCGCCATATCAGGACGAGAAAACATTGTGGCAGACTCCTTATCAAGGATAACCTCGGTTGATCCTCGGGAAATGGAAAAAAACAAAAACAAGGGGAGACTGTGATATCCCCATATGTTGTACATATGCTAACATATCTG